>NC_085878.1:48638280-48710780 GCF_034702125.1 Engraulis encrasicolus
GGATGATACACTAGTTTACCACAACCAAATAGCTTGCACGCGTGCAGGCACGCACACGCACACGCACGCACACACACACACACACACACACACACACACACACACACACACACACACACACACACACACACACACACACACACACACAATAAACAAACCCTGGCATAAAAACGAACACACATGCACTCTGAAAGGACCTTGCTTCCACTTTCCTTGAGGTTGTAGCTGCATTCCTACTTTCTCTATGAATAATTGTTGCATGACCTACAATACAGACGAAAAAGAAAACAAGTTTTAAACTACTACAGATTTTATTGAATTAATGTGAGTGTAAGGACGGAAGGCTAAGTCTACCCGGGGAACTGTGTTCGTGGCTTGGTGCAATGAATGCATTAGCAAAAGGCAATAGGGAGCACAGGGTAAAGAAAAGTAAAACTGAATAAAAAATAATAAAGGTGGACAAGGAGAGCTGTTAAAAAGGACCACCACTAGTCAGGTTTCCAAATATGCTCTTTCAGCATGTGGTAGTTCATGTGTTCAGACCTAGTAAGGAAATGAGGAATAGAAAGCTGGAAAGGATGTTCAAGGGTTTTTTGCTGCTTCACTTTCCACAATGTTTCCTGTCAGTCCAAGATATGAAGAATTAATATGTAATATTTTGGAATTTGAAAGAACGATGAAGGTTCTCATTTGTTTTTAATGTCTTTTCCACGTACCTAGCCAAAAGACAGAGGTGTGCGTATTGTTTCTCCACTCAAGCGCCAATTTGTTGCAAGCTCTATACAACAAGTAAAACTTCCCTTAAAGGCTTTTTGAGAACTTTATTAACATTCATTAATGAAACAACACAGAGGTGTGTGTATTGTCTCTCCAATTTAGCTCCAGTTAGTTGAAAGCTATGTACATCAAATCCAGTGCTGTTCCAGCAACTGACCCGACTTACCCCCTACTGTACATCCTGTCCTTGGGCTTAACAGAGTGATTCATTGCCTGCCATGGCAGAGACTCCTGCTGAGCATGTCGAGGAAGCTAGATAGCCACTATGCTACAATCCATGCCTTACATTGCATGCTGTTGGTCAGTTGCTGGTCTGTTGCTGTTGGTCATACTTTTTGGTCAAGTCATCACCAGACTGTAATTAAGCTCCAATCCATGGCTGGCATGGCTGTTGATGGTTCACGTTGTGATGGCTCAAGCTGTGACGTGCTGATTCATGCCTTTTCTGCCCATGACGGGTAATATGACGTAGAACAGTGTGGCATGGCAGAAAGAGTGAACAATTGAAATTGTACAAAAAAAACGCCTGACATAAAAGCTGGCCAGCACTGTTAAAAGAATCTCCTCCAGACACTCTGCTGTTCAAAATCATCGTCTGTGAGCAATTTTAGTATTGGTGACATTTCTTTGGAAAAAAATGGCCTACTTGTATGATTGTTTAATGTTACATCGGTGATTTGGCGGTTTGCAATCATGAGGAGGTAGTGGAGGGTGCTGCCACAGTAAGTGCTATGGTTGGGGAGGTGGGTGTAATTACATGGCCTCTTGCCTACAGGTCGCTGTGTCTGTCAAAGGACTGCATTGGGTGTCATTAGTTCGGCTAGAACCCGTTTTGCTGGGTGAGTCGAATTTTCAATAGAGGCACTGAACCACTTTTCTTTTTGTGCATTTGTACAGTATTTCTGGCTATTAGGGGCACTTTTCTATGGTACAAAGTGAATGCCTATCTGACTCCAACATAGAAAAGTATAAAGTCAATACCTAACTGACTCAAAAATGGCAAACTAAAAAAAGTTATCTGAATCAAACACCAAAAAGTTCAAAGTTAATTCCTATCTGGCTCAAACATTGCAAAATACAGATTTCAAACACTGCACTGTATCTGGAGAGCAGCCAGCAACTTTGCTCAGGGGGGGCACTTAATCACGGGCAGCATATGTGGAAACAACATCTCTTTCCTCCGTGAATGCCAATGTGAAGGCAAAAATCGCACATGCATACACACACGCACCCACCCACACACACACACACACACACACACACACACACCTCTAAACACCTGTGTCATTATTTCACAGCGCGTCTCTTGCTGTGTGTTATTACCCCGAGCCGCCGAGATCTCCAATTCAAGCATTAATTAAAACCGCACACTGTTTTTGCCACAAACCTGGGCCAGTCTCACACGCCTCCAGCACCTCTTGTGCATCTTCCGCTTACTCATGCAACAACAAAAAATATTTAAATTAATAGCAGCAAAATAGCAAAGCAAATTAGTCTAATAATTAGCGCTTTATATTTTTAAAAAGTGGCACCATTAATTCTGTATAGCTTCCCAAATAGTGTTGGAAAGACTCAGCTTTATGTTGCACTATCTGTTACATAATGCTAAACATCCTGCAAAAGCAGATGAATATAATAAATAAATGTAATTTTATTATATTTAGGAAGTTATTAGGAATTAATGGAACCACGGTATTGTCCTTGATTTTTTTCTCCATGAGGGAAAAAGCAACACAATAAAATGCCCCCAAAACAAAGAATTGCACACTAGTTTCTTTCCTTCACATCCTCAGCACCTGGACTTACAGGATGTGGGCTTAGGCTTGCTTTGAGTTATAAAGTAAATTTGACTATTTCATTTGTAGGATATTTTAATAACACTTGATTGATGATCTAAGTTTGTTGAATCTGCGCTTTGCTGTCTGTGGCTGCCTCCGAAGTTGACACAGGTCGGGATCATTACAGGTCAGAGAAGAACATACTGTATTATTGAAGGACATTGGACTGTTCCTTTAATAAGGAGACACAAATAAAAGCTCTTGTGTGTTTGCTTGGCTTCCACTGGTTGCTTATATTGCTTTACTGATTATATGAAATCTATGGGAATTGCATAATTTGGAACTGCTGGTAACCAAAGAGAACAGAGTCCATGAAGCTGTTGGTGAGAGCAGCGACTGTAGCAGGTGTCTTGAAATATTGTTGCTGTAAGACTCTGAAGTTTTAGCTTATGTTTGAGTGTATGTCAGGCCGTGTTATGTTTCAGTTTGCCCACGTGCACATTTACTTTTGTACAAATAAAAAGCGCTTGTATTTATTGATAATTTCAACTCCTGAAGCTGTATCACCATCCACTGCTTGAACTCAATCCTGGCCATTGAGAAGTGTCTGCTTTTCCACAGGCTGAAAAGCAATAAGTTCATTTGCTACCATAAATAATACATTGTGCAAATAGTATTGAAATATGATCAGACTCACTGACAAGATGCTCTTTAGTGGCAGTATTTGTAAAGGTTTTGTGGTGACAGAAAGAAAATGACATGTTTGCTGTTTTGTGCACAACCAGATGAAAACAAGTCAACTATATCAAATCCATTTTAGCCTTTAGACTTTGCTATTTGCACTGGATACTTTGGGAATTTATGCACTACTAGACAAACACCCTCACAAGCACCTCACATTTTCTCTGTAAACCAAATGAGACGCTGATGTGCTGTTGGGACAAAGTCACCATTTCACACTTGTTATGAAACTGCTAGCTAAACATCAAATTGAAGTGAAAATGCACATCTATTAGGGAAGGGAGTCTATTTCATGGTCTGGCTCAAACAAACACTGATGTAAATGACATGTGGGCCTCAGAATAATCCAACAAGGACCCAGCACACAGAGTCCTGGGGTGAGGACACCACTTTAGCTTTAACATAGTCAGTGGCCCCCGTGGAGACGGTGCTCAGTAACACGTGACAACACAACCCACTACACAGAGGTGGCACTGCTCAGTCCTCACGAAATAACCACCACTGTAATTACAGAAAGAACGCTGCACTGCTACTGAGTTTAAAGGTTGTCAGCAGGGCTTCAGCATGGCTTCTGCTCTGGGAGCCCCCAAACAGTCATGTTTACATGTGTATGGACTGTTGGGTAACCATGCTCTGCTACAAAGTCCTCAACTCACCAGAGTGTGGAATTGGGGCTACAATTCAGACAGTATAGCCATTGATGGGTCTACCTAGGGTTAAGGCAGTGGTGTTGTGGGCTCAAAGTGTATAGTGGCAAGGGCGTGCATTGGAAAACACATCCATCATGATGTGTGGAAGACCACTGCACCAAAGAGGCAAGGAGAGGATGAATGCATCCAATTGTCTAATGCAGGCATAAACACAAGTCAAGTCAGTAACACTTCCTATGACACTGCTATTCGTTGAACGCTATAAATGCATGCATAACACATTATAATGCATTGACTTTATATCTACTGACATAAGAAACTTTTGCTCATACATGCTACATGCTCATAACAACAGTCATGAGATATTATAATGTGTTGTTATAGGCATTTAAGACCATTATAGGCATTTAAGACCATTTAAGACACAGTGTATTCTAAAGTAGTGTTGTGACGTTTGCGAACGAGACGATTTTGTTTAATTTCTCCCCCCTTCAACCTGGTGGGTTGGAAATCAAACTGGCAACACGAGCTACAAGTCTGACACTCTAACCCATGAGTGCCCAATTGTTGGGTAAGGACATGCAGTGCCATGGTATCCTTGTGATGCACTGATCTCTTTCAGTCAGTTGTAAAAATGTGCCACATTGATAACAATCAACACCTCTCAGTCACTGTGTGCACTCCTGTTATCCTCCTCAAACGTTTCATAGACAAAACAGAAGCAAAAGTCAGATATCAGCCAAAGAGCTTAGAGTCTATATAAATTCCACTCACCTACACCACACAGTTGATATTTGTCTGCCCCACAGCGAGACAGCTTTGAACCATAGTGGAACACATCTTTATGCAGCTGTGCAGGTGCAGGTAGGAGACATGCTTTCGCACACACACACACAGATTCGGACAACACTGACATAGGTGATAAACACGTGAAGATGTGCACGCACACAATTGTGCACAACAACAACAAATAGTGAGGATGACTCATTAAGGGTTTGTAAAAACACACATTCACTGTGTGTGCTGTAAAAATGGACAGTATTCTGACAACCGCCACAATAGCCCTTTGGTAGTTTGTTTTGTATTGTGTCTGCATTTTCAGTCTGAGATGACCGCCATCCCGGAGTCAGATGATAGTCTCCATGAGACACATTGGACAGGAGAATGCATATTGTTCTGCACCTAGGGGCCTAAGAACTTAAAAAACACACAAATAAAAACCTTAAAGAGTGATTCATTGCCTGGAATGGCAGACACTCCCGTTAAGAAAGTCGAGCAAGCCAGTACTATTCATGGCTTGCATTTCATACTGTTGATAAAGTCTCACACCTTCAATTCATGGGTGTTGAAGTGTTGATTGATGATCTTAGGTGCTGTTTCCACGAAGCAGGATATTTTTTTAGCAGGGTATTTTTTTCTCCTGTTGAGGTGTAAACGCAACATGTGGATAAAAATAAATCCTCCATTGTAACAATGCGTTTCAGCCCCCTAAACAGGATATTTTTTTCTCCTGCTTTTTATACCTGGATTTTAAATATCTGCTACGTGGAAACGGAAGGCCAAAACCAATGCAAAACCAATGCAACCAGGAGAAAAAAATATCCACATATAAAAATATCCAGCTACGTGGAAACAGCACCTTAATGCCCATAATGAGTCATGTGAATCAGGAATGTTCCACATGTAAAGAATGACAGAAAGAGTGAGCAGTTTTGAAACCAATGACATTTCTTGGCTTTGTAAGTTGTTGAGCATCCTAAGACTGTCAGTTGCCTTTCAGATCCAATCCATGGCTGGCATGGTTGTTGATAGTTCATGTTGTAATGGATCAAGCTGCAATGTGCTGATTCATGCCTTTCTGCCCATGAGGGATGAGCAGAACAGTGCGGCATGGCAGAAAGAGTGAACAATTTTGAAATTGTAAAAAATAGCCTTACATAAAAGCTGACCAGCACTGTTAAGAGAATCTCCTCCAGAATCTCCTCTCCATTGCAATTACAGTCTGTCAGCAATTTTGACATTAGTGACATTTCTTAAAGGACCACTCCGGGGCATTTGAAATGAAATCCCATTGCTAGAGGTGGTCAAATAATGACCATAGGCAAAAATTGGTGCAATTCGGCACTCTCTGTGCGAATATTGCGCTAGGCCTACTTACGCTGCCTGTCATTCTAGCCAAATACATGGTACCCTGGGGGCAATTTCTAAACCTTCCACGTAAAACAACAAATTGCACACTGCAGAAACGTGACACTGCTTTATAAACCATCTAACAACAAAGCCACAAGACTTACCATCAAAACCATATGCCTGGTTCACACATTATTGGCATGGGGACTTTACAAAACAACTTTATAAGCAGCCTCTCACTTACCACTTGTTGGTGTGCGCGCGCCTGCGAATGCCCACAAAAGTTGATGGACGATATTCCCATATACAAAGCAATAATCTTCTCTAAAACAGCCGTGGTAAACTATTGAAAACATTATAACAATATTACTGACCATGTAATAGTATTTAGTAATGCTAACCGTGCAGTATATCACACTGGCGCTTTGATTTGAAAACAAGTGCAAGTCTCGTTCCGGTTCTGAAATCACGTGAGAGTTTCGTTGCATGAAGAGGAATATTCCCCATTTCAGAATAATTATAAAGTGGCGAATGGTGCCATTATAATCTGTTTTTCATTGGGATTCCAATCATATAGGTTGTGGATCACTCAGTTGTCCCATACCTGTTTAATCACTCATTTTCCGATGCCCATGATTTTACTAATCTGAAATTGCAACCCTGAGGCGTAGCCAAGATGGCTAAGATGGCCGAGTGAAATGACTTATTCTAAGTGACTTTGCTCAGACACTGCTCTTGCCAAATGTAGTTTGAATCCTTTTCATTTTTAGCACTGATCGACATGTTACTCGGACAGGACTTGAACTCTAATCATTCTCGACTCTGTCTTGTCTCAGACTCGAACCTCTTTTTGGACTTGAACTGGTCTTGGACTTGTCTTGGACTATAAAGGTGGAGGCAATGTTAAAAGGGCAGCTGGTGTTGGCGGTTTGCAATCATGATGAGATGGGTGTTGTTACTTGGGCACTTGCATACAGGTGGCTGCGCAATGATTGCATGGGGGTCATTATACCAGTTTTGAACCACTTTTTTATATTACACATTTGTACAGTGTTTCTGGCTATTAGGAGCCTCTTTCTACGGTACAAAGTTAATGCATATCTGACTCAAACACGGAAAAGTACAAAGTTCAAACACAGCACTGTATCTGGATAGCAGCCAGCAATTTTGCTCAGAGGGCCACTTAATCACGGGCAGCATATGAACTCCTCTTGTGAAGGCAAAAATCACCCACACACCTTCACACACACACCTACACACACACACACACACACACACACACACACACACACACACACACACACACACACCTCTAAACACCTGTGTGTGTCATTATTTCATGGCACCTCTCTTGCTGTGTCTTATTATTGGATGTGACTTGAAAAATTATCCCGAGCCGCGGAGATCTCACATTGAAGCATTAATTAAAACCGCACAGCAGTGACATGCGCTGGGATTTATGGCTGGTGAGGCAACTTTTTCAATATCAGATTTTCAAATAAATAATTGCCAAATAGGCCTACCGACAAGTTCCATATGTCATAGCAGCTTTCTTAACATAAGGTAGGCCTACATATTTTGACATAAGCTTACTGCATTTCCGCAGAGAAAATGCTATTAGATCTCTCTCTCTCTCTCTCACACACACACACACACACACACACACACACACACACACACACACACACACACACACACACACACACACACACACACACACACAGGATTCAAACAGTGGTCTCACATAAACCACACAGCATCAATGTGGACAGCAGAGCAGAGCAGAGGAGAGGAGAGGAGAGTAGTGGAGAGGAGAGGAGAGGAGAGGAGAGGAGAGAGGGGGAGGGGAGAGGAGAGGAGGAGAGAAGAGGAGAGAGGAGATGAGAGAGGAGGAGAGGGGAGGAGAAGAGAGAGGAGAGGAGATGAGAGGAGAAAGGAGGAGGAGTGGAGAGGAGCTCAAGGAGAGGAGAGGAGAGGGAGAGGAGAAGAGAGAAGAGGAGAGGAGATGGGAAAAGAGAGGAGAGGGGGAGAGGAAAGGAGAGAAGAGAGGAGGGGAGGGGAGAGTAGTGGAGAGTGTAAGCTCCTTCACAGCCCACTGCTCTCTCACACACACACACACACACACACACAGGATTCAAACAGTGATCTCACATAAACCACACAGCAGCAGCAATGTGGACTGAGCATCACGACGGATGCTCAATGAAAGACACACAGGATTCAAAACATGGTGTCATATAGACCGCTGAGCACCACGGCGAACAAACCGGTGTGATGGCTTTTGTGATACGAACTGGATTCTCGTGCAAATGTAGGCCTACATCTACTTGTACGAGGCTACGGCAAGCGATGTGGGACAAAGGTGTGGCAGGAAGCGAATGTCAACGTAAACAGATATTACACACGCTTCGATATGGTCACCAAATATTTTGGGACTGTCATTTCTGTTATGCCTACACCTTGGAATTAAATCAGAGTCTTGTAGTTACACGGGTATATTTGATTTACCTCAACGGTACCCTGTAGGCCTACTCAACTTTACAAACAGTTACCGGGCACATGAGAATCCGGTGCCCATCACAAAAGCTACCACACTGGACAGAATCACGGCGGATTCTCGAGATATCTCTCTCCCCACGGGTCTCACAAACACAGGCTTCACACACATAGGAAATTGGTCTTACCTGAACTCGTGCATCAGGTCCATGCGCCGCTCTTTTCCTTCACTTTGGCGTTGTACATGCTAACGTTACTTTAGCCGGTGCTGTTCATCCAAAGCCCCAAACGTCGCCCCAAACGTCCAAAGCAATTTGGCATTGAATATGAGTAGCCGCGAGGATTTGTGTTTCGTGAGGCTCCTTAGTCCTTAGTAAATTGTTAAGTCGTAAAATCCCATGCGAATGGTCTTCCACACATTCTCCCCGGTTGCAAACAAGACAGGGGAAACAACAAATATTTTCTGCAGTGTTGTACCACTCACTTTGAAATGATCGGGTAGTTATTCTGACCGGTCACCTGAGTAGCAAACCCTTCAGCTCTGTCGGTCCTTCATTCTTTATCACATATTTTCCCCTTGGAAATCCAACTTTGAGAATGCTCTTAGTTTCGTTATGAAATCCACTTGTAGCAGTCAAAGTGAACAAGCTAGCCAACAACACCGACTGACTGTATTGTGAACTTCAGATTCGCTATGACGTAACTGTCCAGCAAGACTCAACACCAGAAGGAGTCTGCGGCCAGGCTACTGCTCGCCTCACCATTGTATATTTCAGTGGGCGTTATGCCAAAGCGTCCAGAGTAAAGAAATGATAATCACACGTAGAAAATATTTTAAAAATATCAGGAAATGAGGGCACACCATACATACTTCTATTAAGTGTATAAAAACGTTTAATACAATATTACCAGGTTGCATTCACAGAACGAGCAACATGGCGCATGCGCGCAAGCTTGTTAACGAGGGATTGCGCAATCCGGGGTGAGGCCAGTTCAGAGTTGCCCCAAATTCAGCGTATTCGGAGCAATTTGACATGAAATGGGCAAATATTACGATTTTGGCCACGGAAATGATTGAAAATGAGTGAAACTGTTTAAATACTGCTCAAATGGTAGTTATGGTGCAGATGCTCAAAAACAATAGCTGTTATTGTTACTATTATTCACATTAACTGCATCTCATCATTCTCATCTGGAGCTGGTGAGGCCGTGCCTCCCCTGCCGTATTGGAGTGCACGTGCCTGCCGCACAGTGTTTTTGCCACAAACCTGGGCCAGTCTCACACGCCTCCAGCACCTCTTGACCATCTTCCACTTACTCATGCAAAAAAAAAGTAAATGAATAACAAAAGTAGCAGAAGCAAAATAGTTTAATAATTAATGCTTTATATTTCTGGCACCATTACGCGACAGTAGAGTCTGTTCTCCTCTATGGCAGTGAATGCTGGACCCTGAAGCCAACCCTAGAGAAATCCCTTGATGGGTGCTACACCAGGATGCTGCGTGCAGTGCTTAACATCAGCGATAGTGTACATGTAACCAACGAAATCCTGTACGAGGGAATACCAAGGTTGAGCGAGAAAATTGCTGTAAGGAGAATGAGACTTGCAGGACACTGCCAAAGGCACCAAGAACTGCCAGCCAGCAAACTGGTGCTGTGGGAACCGTCGCATGGGTTCCGGTCAAGAGAATGTCCCACACTAACTTAGGTGGACATACTTAAGAAGGACGCAGGAACCCAGAGTACCAGTGAATTGAAAAGATGTATGGAGAATCGGGATGATTGGAAGCAACGATGGAAGGCTCGTCTGAGGACGACCTAGAGAGAGATTATAAGTGACACCATTAATTCCATGTAACTTCCCAAATAGTATTGGAAAGGCTCAGCTTCACGTTGCACTATGCGTTACATAATGGAAAACACCCCACAAAGCTGGTGAATAATAACTAAATGTCCTTTAATTATACTTAGGAAGTTAAGCTTATTAGGAATTTATTTTGCCACAGTATTTGTCCTTGAATTTTTAATTCCCTGAGGGAAAGGAGTTAAAACAATAAAATCCCGCCTAACAAAGAATTGCTCACTAGAGTCTTTGCTTCATATCCTGGACTTCATGGATGTGGGTTTATTGGATATTTTAATAACACTTGAGTGATGGTCTAACTTTGAATGGTATGCTACAAAACTCAAAGCAAACTTAATAATTAAACACAAATACAGTAAAAGCTCTTGTGTGTTGGTTTGGATTCCACTGGTTGCATAGATTGATTTATTGATTATATTAAATGTATGGGAAGCACAAGGAAAACATGGCTGAAAAGCCATAGGTTCATCTGCAACCACAAATAATACATTGTGCAAATGGTATGGAAATATAATGAGCACCACTGACAAGCGTGTTACAAAGGGAATCTTTTTCATGCTCTGGCTCAAACACTGTTGTAAATAACACGTAGGCCTCAGAATAATCCAACAGAGATCCAGCACACTGAGTTCCTAGTATGAGGACATCACAGTTGCACATGGGGAGACGATGCTCACCAGCACATGACAGCTCAACCCTCTACCCTAACGAAAATCAACCATGTTTTTTTTTAGTTAACCATGGTTATGTCATGGTTACACTAAGTACACTGAACCAACCATAGTGGTAACACTTTACTTTACGGATCGCTAATAAGGTGTTAATTTCATAGTAATTTCTCAGTAATTTCAGTCTAATTTTATGGTAATAACTGCTTGTTATTAGTAATAACAGCAAAATAACCATATGGTTTCCAGTGCAATTACACTATAATTTCTCATTAATAACAGCAAAAATAATCATACAGTTTCCAGTGCAATTATGCTGTAGTTTCTAGTTAATAGTAGGCTAATGGAAACAGCTACTGTGTCATCATAGTAGTTAGGTGGTAAGTATGCCAGTAACTAAACGGTATCAGCCGAAGTAGTTTCATACTAATTAGGCTACATCAGGGCCGTAATGTGCAATATTTCCTCTTCCTATGTTATTGCGTAGAAACGACTACCCAAGCATCCTTGTATTATTTCTGCTTAATTACTTTAGAAACATGGAAATAAGATAGAATCAGGGCCGTAAAATGCATTATCACCTATTCCACTCAATTTTATGGAAATTACATATTTTCATGGCCTTAAAATGTCTTATTTCTTATTTCCACTCAATTACTTAGTTATTATCATTTTTAATACAATATAGACTAGCCTACTATGAAGTGATTCAAGTACACAGACAAACACATTGTGTGCAAAACTTTATTTATTTTTCCAATCAGTTATGAGATTCATGTTTACTGATGTGAGGTTGTCAATCTGCCACCATCCAGAGGAAGTCCTGTGAACACAAACAAACAAACAGAGAAGTCAACTGCAAGACCGGTTTCACCACGTTTATTTTTTATGTTATCAATTCACCATCGCTAAATTTGCTTCTGAAATGCAGTACCATGTTAAATGCACGTTGTAAATCTTCCTCAGGCTGACATCGTTGCTGATTTACAAAGGCAAACTCTAGCTAGCACCTAGCTTCAGTCATTGAAAACATGGTGGGCAGAGCTAGCTAGTGGTTTCCATTGTAAATGTACCTCTGTATGCCATTTCAGCACAAACACGGCTGATAAGACGTGTTTGCAATGCATACAGTTAAAATCCTTCAATGCTCAGAGACAAAATGAAAGCAGGTTAAAGCTAGAACTACATTAAAAGTTCGTTGTCAGGAAGCTTACCTTGCCTGGCTCTGCTGCACTGAAGTTGAACTAGCTCGCGGTGGCGGCGAGTCCTGTTGTTGCTAGGCAACGAAAGGTTGGTTACTGCAGAACAGAAGCGTCCCAATCAGTATACTTCTGTACTTCAAGCACACTCGTTCTAGTTGTACGCTGCCCGCTCTGCTTTCAGTATGGCTCAGAGACGCTGACGTTGTTTAATTGAGTACACTGACACACAAGGGTGGAGTTTGAGACGTACAACAGAGTGCTTTCGCACGCAGGCAGCAACCAGGGTAACTTTCAAGGTGAGCTGAAATGGTCTTGATGTTGATTTCATCCACCTTCAATCGTCGAATTACTTTAGCCTTATGCAAACATGTTTTATGAGTTAGTGTTAGGTTTATGTTTGTTCTGGAAATGAAACGGCATACAGAAGTACCTTTACAATGGAAACCACTAGCTAGCTCTGCCCACCATGTTTTCAATGACTGAAGCTAGGTGCTAGCTAGAGTTTGCCTTTGTAAATCAGCAACGATGTCAGCCTGAGGAAGATTTACAACGTGCATTTAACATGGTACTGCATTTCAGAAGCAAATTTAGCGATGGTGAATTGATAACATTAAAAAATAAACGTGGTGAAACCGGTCTTGCAGTTGACTTCTCTGTTTGTTTGTTTGTTTGTGTTCACAGGACTTCCTCTGGATGGTGGCAGATTGACAACCTCGCATCAGTGAACATGAATCTCATAACTGATTGGAAAAATAAATAAAGTTTTGCACACAATGTGTTTGTCTGTGTACTTGAATCACTTCATAGTAGGCTAGTCTATATTGTATTAAAATGATAATAACTAAGTAATTGAGTGGAAATAAGAAATAAGACATTTTAAGGCCATGAACAAATGTAATTTCCATAAAATTGAGTGGAATATAGGTGATAATGCATTTTACGGCCCTGATTCTATCTTATTTCCATATAACTACTTAATTGTTTACAAGGTAATTAAGCAGAAATAATACAAGGATGCTTGGTGGTCGTTTCTATGCAATAACATAGGAAGAGGAAATATTGCACATTACGGCCCTGATGTAGCCTAATTAGTATGAAACTACTTCGGCTGATACCGTTTAGTTACTGGCATACCTACCACCTAACTACTATGATGACACAGTAGCTGTTTCCATTAGCCTACTATTAACTAGAAACTACAGCATAATTGCACTGGAAACTGTATGGTTATTTTTGCTGCTATTAATGAGAAATTATAGTGTAACATGTAGTGAAAACCATATGGTTATTTTGCTGTT
This sequence comes from Engraulis encrasicolus, assembly GCF_034702125.1. NCBI lineage: Eukaryota > Metazoa > Chordata > Actinopteri > Clupeiformes > Engraulidae > Engraulis > Engraulis encrasicolus. The sequence goes on from NC_085878.1 coordinate 48,651,885, forward strand.
ACTACAATAACAAGCAGTTATTACCATACAATTAGATAGAAATTACTGAGAAATTACTATGAAATTAACACCTTATTAGCGATCCGTAAAGTAAAGTGTTACCAACCATAGTATTACTACCCCTTATCCATGTTTTTTTTTTTGAGTTACCATGAAAACCGTGGTTTCTGACTACCATCGTTTTACTGTGAAAACTAACCATGGAGCATGGTTATTCATGGTTTTTGTTTTTTTTAGCATGGTTTGTGACTATGGTTTAACTATGGTCAGCTAAGTATAATTTAATGGATAACTATAAACCGTGGTAAAACCATGATTAGTTTTCGTGAGGGTATAATTAAACCATAGTCAAATCATGATTGAACCATAGTCATGAACCATGCTCAAAAAATCGTGAAAGCATGATTTACCATGGTTAATTTCCCTTTTAATCCCTTTTCATTTTGAGTCGATTCATGCACGGCCCCTTCCCTACCAGATTTTAATCTGGGTTGTACTCACTTTTGTGGGTACATGTTCAAACATTAATGGCTGTAACAAACTTAAGCGGTTATACATGTTGTTAACAGGTCACTAATCATTGTGTCAAAGTGAAATTTCGTTAATGTTGTCCTATGAAAAGATATACTTACAAATCTGCAAACATGTGAGGGTTGTACTCACTTACGTATGTGACATACTGTCTCCCACAGCGAGACAGCACATCTTAATTCAGGTATAACATTTCAGTGACTACATATGCAAGTTCACACACACACACACACACACACACACACACACACACACACACACACACACACACACACACACACACACACACACACACACACACACACACACACGATAAACACATGTGCACGCACGCACACACACACTCACCACCACCACCACCACCAACAACAACAACAACAACAACAACAAATAGCGAAGATGACTCACTAAAGGTTTGTCAAAACACACATTCACTGTGTGCTTCAACAGAGATAAAAATGCATGAATGGTCTGCACAAATGTGCAGTATTCTGACAACAGCCACTCTGGTAGCCCTCTGGTAGTTTGTTTTGTAGTAGGACTGCATTTTAGTCTGAAATGCATGACCGCCACCCCTGAGGCAGCCAGATGACATCTCCATGGGTCCACATTGGACTGGAGAAGACATATTGTTGTGCAGGTCATGCACCTAGGGGCTTAAGAAAGATTTAGGACACAAACAAAAAATCTGCTGTTTATGATGGCACTGCCTGGTGAATCAACTAAAAATATAGCTTAGTTATGCTATGATGTTTACCTTGTGAATTGACAGAAGTGTACTCAAAGGTTGATGCAAGTGATGCATATCTATATTTGAAGCTTCCAAAGTCGCGAAGAAGAGTCTATTACAGCCATTACAGCCATTACAGCCTAACCCATTCTAAAAGTCTCTAGTTGTTCAGGGACCACCCTATTCATTGTTATCTCTTACTCTGTGCCCAAACTGCCAGCAACATGGTTGAATGTATGCCACAGGATTTGTTGCATTATGTCTTGGACTGTCCAAGATAAATGTGACTGAAGGCAGATTGTTTCACAACATTTTTATGTTTTTGATCGCGTCATCTTGAATCTGACAGATGAAAGGTCATAGGTCTACTTATACATTTTATCTATAATACTTAGCCAGGGTAGAATCCATGTACAGTATGCAATGTGAACATAAGCTGTTCTGTGTGACGTGATGCTCACACAGTTGCTTAGAGTTAGGACAAAGGGTTTGACTAGCTGATATGAGCTGAGCTGTGATTTAAATCCATATTTGCATTTTAACATTTTGGGTGAAAAGTCTTAATTTAATTTCTTCATTTACACTCAATGGATAAGTCTCTCTCTCTCCCTCTCTTTCTGTGTGTGTGTGTGTGTGTGTGTGTGTGTGTGTGTGTGTGTGTGTGTGTGTGTGTGTGTGTGTGTGTGTGTGTGTGTGCGTGCGTGCGTGCGTGCGTGCGTGCATGCATGTGCTGTTTGAATATTTAACCAGCGTCCCCATGGTAAATGAATGTATTGAGAGGTAGGGAGAGAGAGAATGAAGAAGGAGAAGATTAAGACACAGAGATACAGAGGGAGAGAAAGAGGCAGAGAGAGGGCTGAATAGAGAGAGGGATCCATGGAAGCAGAAAGAGAGAGAGAGAGAGAGAGAGAGAGAGAGAGAGAGAGAGAGAGAGAGAGAGAGAGAGAGAGAGATTTATCTCTGATAGCTGAATAAAGCCATCCTTTCGGGAGCAATGAAGAAGAATGGAGGATTCATATATCCTAATTTGTGTTGACTGTGTGTCAGTGACAGCCATGGTGTTCCTGCAAAATAGCTGCCGTCGCCATGCCCACTGAAGCTGTCGTGGCTCACCTCATGATGAAGGCTTGACGCATCTGTTATAGCTAACATCCACCTGTCTGAGAGAGATCGATTTGGCTGTCTGGCGCAAATAGGGGGCGAGTGAGTGCCTTTCCGAAATATCTGTCTTCTTCATCTGCCTTCTCTACCCATCCGCCAAGCCCATAGACAGACTGAGAGAAATTAAACCATGTTAGGAAAATTTAAGCTAAACGTCCAATTTTTCAAGTGATTAGTAAGAAGTGCCTTTACAACACTGTATGCTCATCAGATGATGAGCAAATTGGCAGTCTTTTTATTTTATTTTATTTTATTACTTTTTTTAAAACTTTTTTCAGCTATTTCCTTTATGAAAGCAGTTGCAATGCAATTCCAGCATTATAGATGTGAAACGTAGACTCAAAATTGCAACGAATTATCTAGCTACTTCTTATTTTTCCCCAGTATTTATTAAAGAGGTGTTGTAAGCTTATGTCTGAAAGACCTTTTTTGGAAAAAGGTTTGTACACTCCTTTGGATTTTCTTCTTCAAGTTCTTTTTTTCTTTCTATTTATTCATTGGCATGATGACATTTCGACCTTATGGTCTTCCTCAGATTCACTAACAAACCCAGGCTTGAAACATTATCTACAACACCTGTCTGATAGGGTGGAATCAACTTAATCCTTAAAGGTCCAGGATGTAAGCCTGTGGTGTGACTAGGGCCAAATGAATAAGAGACATTACAAAATATTAACTTAGAAAGCAAAAACATAAACAATTAAAGAAAAACCTTTACAAGAAAAAACTAGGCTATATGACGCAACTATCTTCACATATAAACAGCCATAAAAGATTGGAGGGGATTAATTCTTAACTTGGGATCCTATTATTTGTCCACATGATATTTACAAAAAAAGGTCTGATGTCAAAGTCTTCATTTAGCCCTATTGGGGCCAAAGTCCCCAAATAATGAATTCAAAAGGCCTCTCTTCTTAGCAGCTGACTGTCCATATCCCAACACTTGCTGTGTTTTTTGACATGTTCTTTCCCTAAAAATCTCAGAGTTGAGGGAGGTTGGCATAGTTGGTTGAAGTGAACAACCATTGGAGTTTTTTCCTCGTTGTTGCGTACATTGCTTCTGTGTTCACTGATTCTTATTTTAAGTCCCCGGCTTGTCTTGCCTAGTATTTCCCTATGCTTTTCCACAGGGGCATTTGATCAGGTAGACTACATGGTACATTGGAGGTTGTGCTTGTGATTTTACCTCGAATGTGTATCCTGTTGTTTGGTGGGTGAAGGACTGGCATTTGTGTGTAAAGTTGTCCTGTGCACACCATCCACAGGGGTAGTTGCCATCAGGGATTTCATTCAAGAAGTGTTACGGTGCTGGTGCTGGTGGAAAGTCTGCCTTTACTACATGGTAGGGATGCATATTATCGATTAATTCATTAATCATTAGTTGATAGCCTTATCGATCGACTTAAGATTATTGATAAGCGGCGTTCCCCCCCCCCGAAATCTCAATGTTTCTCGAAAAAAAACCTACTAAATCTAAAAAATGTAATTTCAAATTTAGATAAAATACCACATTTAAATTAATTCTATTTCAATTCTTTAATCCAAAGGTGATTTAAATATTCCCACTATTCACACCCCTCTTCACACACACTCTTCACATGCCCAATTCACCTGGGTCTCTTGTCAGTTGAATTGTCGATTAATTGCGATTAATACTTTTTAATCGATTAATGCATTGATCGATTAAAGTCGATTAATCGATTAATCGTTTGCATCCCTACTACATGGTCTGTTATGTTGCATGGCCTCCTGTAGATGATTCTGGGGGGTGCCTTAAATGTCAGCTGTCATGAAAGTAATTATTTTTTAAAAAATCGATTGCTTAAGCTAAAATTGTGAGTATCGAGGGACCAATGTATGACATTTATTGTATCGTGGTCCAGTTTACATGGAATTGCCCAGCTTCCACATACAGTATTAGTGCCCACACCACTGCCCACACTGCCTTGTGCTAAATTTAGCTCCTTGGGGAGAAAGGGGGGCATGAATCCAATTTCCGGAATCAGTGCACAGCCATTCCGGACTTTAATCTCAATCTTATTCTGGCTGTCAATAGATTCTTTGATGTATGTACTCATACGCTCCTAATAAAACAGGGTGTTGGTGCAGCTTTAAACAAGGCTCACAGCACCTCTGACTAGCATAGATGTGAATGAGAAATATTGTGATTAATTAGGTCCACATATATTTTTTATCATCCTCAGGGAAGCCTTTTTCAGGCTCTTTTTCTTTTCAATGATTTTTCATAAAGTAATCATTCATCTTCTCCTCTCTCTCTGTTCTCTATGAAAAATTTCAGGAACATTAATTACGTTTATCTATCACAGACAATTTGTTATGCTGAGATTGCTATTCCGACCGTGCCTTGACAAGCGTTACCGTCGGCTTGATAAGGAGGACCCGGCCGTCACCCACTGCCTTAGCGCGATAAAAAAGAATGGAGAGGTTTATTCATAGATCCTTCTTTTTCACCACGTGGCTAATGATTCACAGGCATCCCCAATCCATCTCTTTACACACAACACTCCATTTTAGTATCTCAAAGAAGCCCTATGCCAACCTGGCAGCTGGAAATTGTGTAAAAAGTAAAAAGTATAGCCTCATACTCAGTCATTCATACTCAAATTATTGCTTCCCCAGCTTTCCCAGCACACAGTACACTGGTAGCCACTGGCCAGGCTCTAAACAGCATAACATCACATAAAGAAATTCAAGCTTAAACTTTGCAAAGCAATGGTGACATAAGGAGCCGTATCTGAGCAAATGGACTGCGTTTTATTGTTTTGAATTAATGTGTTCATAGAAGCAGCCGAACCACATCACAAGGCAATGTGTGACTTTATTTTAGCAGGGCACTCTGATGATGCAGCTGTGTCCTCTACATACTGAGCACTTTGATTCAGTGTTAGGCAGGCTCAAAGGCACCCACAAGGTCACCCTCTCTCCAGCACCTTGGGCTACTCAGTGAGGAATGTGTGTGGTTTTAGAGGCATGTTAACCAGCTCAGCTATGCTGTGAGGCTAAAACCCCTTTTGCATGGGATATGTTTTACCTGTGGACTGCTGCTAACTGCACATTACAAAGTTACCTCTGGCATGAATGTGATGACAAGACTGTGACAACAGTGCATGATGATTTACCCCTCCCACTTTCTCTTAATTTACTGAGGTGTTTTAATCCAGTCCAAATAGGCCATTTCTATTACCAATGTTCTGAAATAAAATCATAATGACCCATGTCCATACATAAAACTAGTCCCATCCGAATAGGACTTAAACACATGTGTCCAAGTCAAGTCCAAGTCCAAGCTATTATAGCTATTATATATATAATACCGAAGCCAAGTGAAGTCCAAGTCCAAGTCTCGGTTTTTTAGCAAAGTCCTTAGTTATGTGCACAACACCGACAACTACTTTTGGTCATAGATTCATTAACTTACCTCTTCGCACTGCTAGTCACCCCCTTTGACAGTCACATTCTTAACAAATAGTTGGCCTACTGGTACTGCTTAAGGGCAAATCATTTAGTTTTATTTTTTCATGTAACATTTTCACATACAAAGGCAAAGAATGAATATACTGAGATATGCCATGCCATCGCAAGTCATAGCAAGCGAATACTGTCAAGTCCAAGTCAAGTCTCAAGTCAATAGCATACAAGTAGGAGTCACGTGACAAGTCATTCCTAATATTGCTAAGTCATGTCTCAAGTCATCAATGTGTGACTCAAGTGTGACTCAAGTCCACATCTCTGACCCACGATTATTTCCACAAAGCACCACCATTTAAATTTCCGCACGTTCCAAACATTTTTGTCCCTTAATAATTCTGAATTTTAAGTAATTTTTCAACGTACACATGAATACTGTTACAAACCAATTATATTATATCAAAGCATATATTCAAGGCTTTTTGCAAACAATGCCTTCTCTCTGCTCCCTTGAAATACCTCCACGACCTGCCTAGTGGACCCACCCCCTAGTTTGGGAACCACGGCAGTAGACAATTCCATTCAAAAGAGAGAAGAGGTAGTTGTTAAGTCACAGTCTAGGTTCTGCGTTTGCATTTTTGCCTCTGGCAGGCACTCATACTGAAAGAAAATAAAGGAAGTAACATAGGAAATAAACTGTAGTTGTTGTGGGCAAGTGCAATAATCACCCACTGTGATCAGTATCTTGTGAGCAAGCCATAATTCATCCATACAGCTTTACGTTTTCCATGCATACCCATACTCCTATGTGTTTTTCACATTCATGCTATCAGTTTGCACATCTCTCTTCTTCTTATCTTCATTGGCCACATCCCCAATCAGTCATCCCCAATTCCCCAAAGTTTCTTAACAGCATGCACACAGTAAAAAAACATACTGTTAATTCAACACTTAGAGAGTTCTCTGGGATTAAATACTATCTAAAAGATAAATCGACTCTCTAAGTGTTGAATTAACCCTGCTTTTTCTACTGTGTACACACTGCTTTGTTTTATATTTTATAGAACCTATATGACACCCTGATAGCTGGCCAGATAAAATTCATCACCTTCCTTATCCCTGTGTAAGGGAAAAATGGGTGTGAATCGTGGAACTTTTATTATTTCATTTATATGGAGCCTACATCTGCTGCCTATTGTATTCTCATCATGATACCAATTGCGATGTCAATTGCTTTTTGGCGATGCTGTGAATTGACTTGTCAATTATGTCTTTTAAAATCTCATCTAGATGCCATTAATAATACAGCAAGACCCATCATTATTATTGTTCTGCCGAGGACTGACATTAAGTATAATGGTGGGTAAAAGCACAACATGTGTAATTTATTATCTATTATATAAATAGCACATTTAGAGTAATGGTTGTATAAGCTTGGAACTTTGCCAGACATTTTGTCAGCGTGTGTGGTAGGCTGACCCCTTGCACAGGCTGCAAGCCCGGAAGGGCCTTGATTCCACCACTAATGTGCTATACAAACATATTAGAAAAAACGAAACGTTTAAACAATTTTGAAGTAATTAAAGCAGAACTGAATGCTTACTTCAACATTGTGATGTTTGCAAGCCTGGAGAGATAAGATACTGTATAATGTGCGTTTTATGCATTTAACCAGACATCTTTACATAGGGTTGCATTCGCATGGGATTAGTATTACCTAGGTAATTTATCTGGACCATTTCACAGGTGGTGAATCTGTCAGTAAAAGCCTTATAATGCATATTGCTGGCTTTGTTAATTTGCTGGTTTTGGTAATATCTGTCTTCTTGGCATTTTAATGTAGTTCTTGTTATTACAGCCCAATGATGATAAAGAGAAATCAGATAATACATCATCATATACACATTTTCACATTGACTTTTGACCATAATAAATAATAATGAAGTCATACATTAAGGAGGGACAAGAGAAGAAGTGACTCTCCGCAGCCAACATGGGCTCATGAGTTACGGGCATGGATTGACAGACGTACACGTGTACATGCACGTGCACACACACACATGCACATACACACAATCACATTTACATGCTCGCACTTGCACACACACACGCGTGTGTATATACAAACGTACATACTGAATGAAAATCTGCATAAAACACCATGGAAGATAAGAATGTATGTTCGATGCTTTTTCCTGTGGTTCAGCACCAATCATCATGTACTACATCCTTGACACAATTTCAGTTTTCAATGGTAGTAAGTATGAATGCATGTGAAATGCATGCATGAAGATGTGTTTGATTGCACTATGCCCATTGTAGGTCTACATACTGTACAGTGCATGGTCGTATGCTGCTGACAGCTGTGGCCGGGCCCATGACAAAGTAATCTGAAAGGGTCCACCCCCCCAATACTCTGTAATGAGGACCCAGTTCTGCCCCCATCCCCCCGCCCTCCCTGTGCCTGGGACAACTGACCCATTTGCCCCCCCTGCATATAGGACGGCCTTGGTGAGGGAGTCATCACAAGTCATCACAAAAAAGGTTCAGGTTGTTTTTTTCCAGATTTGGCATGTGTTTTCCACTCGCTTATTTTCTGGTTAAATTGCACTCCCACGCGCTGTCCTTAATCTTTAGATAGCAGCGATAGGAGAGCTGTTATTTCCCCCCGTGCTGTGGCCTCAGCCAATGGTGAATGTGTATGTGTATGTGTGTGGGCATAGGCACTTGTGTGTGTCGGGGGGCATATAAATATAGCCACTTCTATAGCCATAAACCTTTGCTTTCTTTGTTGGCTTTACTCACCATCTCACACTACTTTGAATGCACTATCACACAGGCATGCGTGCATGCACACACACAGACACACACACACTCACACACACACAGACACACACAAACACACACACACACACACACACACACACACACACACACACACACACACACACACACACACACACACACACACACACACACACACTATGTATCCCTGATATCCCAGCTCCTTTCATTGTTGTCCCACTTCTCCACCTCATCTGTGTGTGCGCCTTACTGAAGTACAAGCCTTAGAAAGGTAGGGAACAGGGAACAGAAAACACTACTGACATGTAACTTCGATATGTTATTCTGTAGATTGACTGTTGTCTATAAATAAATGTACATTTCAGACATGTTTTGCAAAAATGGTAGGCTATGAATTGTATACTCCAGTTTAAAGGAACTCGCACCACTAATATCAATGCAAAATTTTAGACATTTAATTGAATGTATCCTAGGCTATGAATTATACACATTGGACTGACAAATTGTGCCTTTCCTTCCCTTTCCTTTCCTTTCCTTTCCTTTCCTTTCCTTTCCTTTCCTTTCCTTTCCTTTCCTTTCCTTTCCTTTCATTACATTACATTACATTACATTACATTAACTTACATTACATTGCTCTTGCGCCATCTGGTAGCAAATGAGCATGTGTGGAACGACCAGCGACATTAAATTGGCAGAGGAATAAAGTTATTTGGAATTAAAAGAGGAATAAACCACCCACTTAATGATTCCACTCAACACTGCATATTCATAATCCTACTATTGGGGTAGATAGTAGCAAAGGTTTGACTGTAATGTACAGCATAATGAATGGTACAGTAATGTAATGCAACACGAGTCTATACGGAAGGCTACGGATGTGCCTATCAGAGTGATGTCCTGTTTGAATTGATTCACCTGGTGCTGGCCTCAATACTCAAGTAATTAATATTTAATGAAGAAGATAAACAGCATCTGGTGTAGAAATAGGAATTGATCCATGATAGCAGAGTCTAACCGTCCACGAAATGAACACCCATTAACTATTCATTGACCATCATTAAATACTGTAGAGTACCATATACTGCACGGCTCTCGTGTATTTTGTTGAAGATTGCATAGAATAGTTATACTCATGAACTATTCAATCATTTTCATGAGTGGTTTAAATAGTTTGGCAAAATGCTATCACCGTAAATATAGAGGGAAATAAAATGACAGTGTGTTCATTTACTTAACTTAATTAAGTGAAATGAGCTGATCCAAAAATTAAGTAGCAGAAATCTGTACACATTTATGTGTGGTTGTGTAAATTTTACTTAAAATCTGAAGTGATATCATCCAAGTGATATCGCTCCTTAACGTATGCGCCATCACCAGATATTAAAAGAGCACATTTCCTTTTGTATTTCACATTAAAATTGAATAGATGCGCAGCGCGCTAAGCCCCCCACATTTGGGCTTGCATGCCCACCCACGGGGACCCCGGTTCGAGTCCGGCAGGGGTCATTTCCCGATCCTCCCCTGTCTCTCTGTCCCATTCGCTTCCTGTCACCATCTTCAACTGTCCTGTCAAATAAAGGCATAAAAGCCCCTAAAATATATATATTTTTAAAAAAATTGAATAGATAATATAGGAAGCCTGTAGCCTCTAAATGCAGATGGGCCTGTCGACAGGCCTATTCACTTTTGATGAAAAAAAATTAGCGACATCAAAACGAAATTGCTATGACAGTGGAGAGTTTCTAAAGTAACGGATTAAAACTTGGTCTTTATCATTTTGGCAACAATGAGGTTATAGCAGAGGCTCTGCGCTAAGAGGTCAAAGTATGCATGCGAGAGCTGGTTGCTGTATTCAAAATCTCAGTCACAACAAATCCTTTCAAAACCTGCCTGAAGTTCATTCTCACATTTTTACTTTTAATGTTATGTTTAGAGCTCTTGGCTGGGGATCTTCTGGCCCCTATTTGCCAGACCAATGGCTGGCTACACCCCTTCATCATCTAAACTAAAGAAAATTTGTTTATCTAGGTCTCAAGAGAGATGAACAGACCAAGGATATGGATCACTGGAACCATGTTGTGTGGTCTGATGAGACCAAGATAAACAAATTTGCTTTAGATTGTGTTAAGCAGGTGTAGTGGTAAACAAGTGAGTTTTACAAAAAAAAAGTGTATCTGGCTAGTCAAGCATGGTAGTGGGACTGACATGGTTTGGGGATGTATGAATGCCGTCAACATTGGAAATCTGAATTACACCTAAAGAAACATGCATGTCAACATGCACTGTGACCACTGAAGCAGATCATGATACTCTCCAGGATGTAATTCAAATCTCACACCCATCTATTTTAGCCAGGTGCAGACTCAAAATGTAAAAGTTCAATGTAAAGATTGAAACGGACACCGATAACCTCCCTTTTAATCCCTTTTCATTTCGAGACGTTTCGGCCAAGGCGTTCCCTTCTCAGACACTCTACAGGAGAGTGAGGTGTACTCACTTTTGTTACATGCTGTAAAATGTCAATGGCTGAATTGTGATTTTTTTTGTGAGTGAACAACAAATTTAAGTGGTTATATAGTTGTTAACAGGTCACTAATCATTGTGTCGAAGTGATTTACATTTCTTAAATATCCAATGAAAAGATAGTATAGGTGTTTACTCTCTTATGTGACATACTGTACACACACACACACACACACACACACACACACACACACACACACACACACACACACACACACACACACACACACACACACACACACACACTCTGAGTGAATTACATGTTCTCAGGGGGGAAGGGCAACAATTGATACAATGCCCAATCTAAATTACATGGATTACTGTTGTATAGATTCTTGGCTTTGCATTTAACTCAATTTACATGGAAATTTCCTACAATTGTCTTTCATTTTAATTAGCTTTTGTTTTTGGTTTACTTTCTCTTAGTTCAACCCCTCAGCGCAGAGCTATAACCACACTGCCACCAAAATTGTAATGGCTATGTCTTAATCTATTACTCTCAGTAATGTCATAGCAATGTTGTTATGATGGAGTTGAGCATTTCCAGCAAATAGTGAATAGTCCCCCCCGGCGACCCCATCTGCAGTAAGATGCTACTTACATTGCTCATTGTAACTCTGTCACACACACACACACACACACACTGTATATATAAAAAAGACTTAGAGTTGCTGGAAGGACTGCTTTTCGACTATGACTTCACCTCACTAAGTTTGGTACAAGTGGATGAGGTCAGAAGTTCACAACTCCAAGAGAATATTAACTAAATAGGTTTTAAGCAGTTTGAAGTGAACACTTCAAAATGACTCCATCCTATTGTAAATAATTAACTGCATGACATATACGAGTCACCATGATCAAAGCCCTCTGCTATGAGTATTTATGTTTTCTCAGAATTCTGCAGATTTTTTCCCTCTGTCTTAAGTGCCGACACCCGGTTATTTCAACATGGGTAATTCATGGTGGAAATGACAGGAAAATGAACTACACAACCACTGTTGACAGACAGCTCTTATTTGTCTGTTATAAGTCTGATAGTTAACTCAGTTGTCTCTGTTTCTTCACCCCACCGTGAATCTGCTTTCCAGTTAAGAAACAAAGACAACCACATGCATTACATCTATTGCCAGACAACTTCAATGCCAGACGAACTCCATGCAGCAACAGCTCTCTTCACAAGCACTCACAAACCATTTGTGGTGATTACCCCAAGCCCAGATACATGCAGCCCACACACACACATACACACAGAAACATAGTTTAGGAATGGTGACTGGTTTAGAGGGAAATTTTAAACTTTCCTCTGAACCATTTGTCGACCCAAAACCACACATACTCAACCTGTCGAGAGGAGGACTCACCGTGCGCCTTGTCATAGGAAATGCGCCATAGGAAAAGACAAAGGAAGAAAGGAAAGGACGGGGAGGGGGAGGGGAGATGATGAAATATGAGAAGGAAAGAGGAAGAAGAGGAAGAAGAAGAGAAGGAAGAGAGGGAGATGAGCGCTGAAACAGCCACAGGTCATTGGGAAATCTCAGCAAGAAGAGGAGTAGGAAGACTAAATGCTTATGTGGCTATACTAACAACCTGGGCTCAAACAGACTCAGCACAGTTTGTCTCCACATGGAAAAACTGTAAGTGCTATGATAGATCATGCATCTGTAAATACTATACCAGATTATGCATCTTCTGTGCACTTGAGCTTTCAAAGCATCACGGATTATGTAAGATTACAATCACATCTGGAAAAAATGGTCAAACTATACAGTGCAAGCAAATAATGAGTACACCCATTTTGAAAAGAAACATGTTGAATTCTATTTCAATAACCACATGTCATTTCGTAAATGTGCACAGAGTATGTTTAATACAACATCTGTTGCACTTACAAAAGAAAAGTAAGCTTATAGGATAACTAAAATGATTGGAATCTCATTTTTGTGAAATTATGTTGGTGCAAAAGTGAGTACACACCTATGTTAAAATTCAATAGAGAGGATCATGATTTGCTTCAGTAGTCAGACAGTACATGTCGGCATATTCTTTCGGTGAAATTCAACTTCTCAAACAGCAGAGAGAATCATTGGGTGCCAACTACCCACACTTGAGGAGATCCACCATACACGCTGCACAAACAGAGCATTAAACATCCTTAAAGATCACACACACCCTGGTCACAGGCTCTTCACCATGCTACCATCTGGCAGGCGCTTTAGGACTCTGCGCGCCCGCACTACGAGAATGAAGGACAGCTTTTATCCAACTGCCATTAGACTCTTGAACGCAATACGTCACCTGCCCCCCCTCAATACTTCAGGACTATCGATACTGTGAGATGCACATGGATTTTTATGGATTTTTATTATTTATTTACTGTTAATATATCTTTTATTTTGTGGGCATTTGTGGGTTGCTACTAAACACAATCTCGCTATATTTGTATAGTGACAATAAAAGTCTACTCTACTCTACTCTACTCAATGTTGACGGCACTACTGGAACCCCAAACCAAGTCAGTCCCACTACCATTCTTGACTGTAACCATGGGACACTTTTCTTCAGGTTACTTCTCACTTGGTTGCCACCTCACATGCTTGAAACAATCTAAAGCAAAGTTGTTTATCATGGTCTCATCAGAGACAAACAGATTAAGGATATGGATTTCTGGAACCATGTCCTGTTCTGATGAACACCAAGATAAACACATTTGTTTTAGATGGTGTCAATCAAGTGTTGTGTCAGTTGTAAGAATCTGTTGTAAGCTTACCATAACATATGTTGTATAAAGCTTAAGCAGATTCTTTTAATAACTTGTGTGCTTATCGAAATATTGTTCAGAATGTTACTTTTTTTAAAAGGATGCCACATTAGTGTCGTGTACTGTATGTCAGCTTGTAATAGTGAAAATGTATTGGAATTCAGTAAAAGAGATCAATTTACCCTTATCAGTTAGGATACCCCTTATCAGTTACAGTGATTTGTATGTGTTTTAGCAACGCGCTAAGCACCGGTATACACGTGTGTGTGCTATTGGTGGAAACTGTTGGCATACTGATTTATTCAGAGCCAATTCTTCTCCTCTGATTGAAGAGGTGGAGTTAACTGAATATATTCTGTATTGCATAATGCACAAACACATGCACACACATTCATGATGCAGCCAAGCCCTCTTCTCTGTTGCCTTTGATCCAGTATGCCGTGGCAGTGCTTTGCTCATCGCAGCATACTGTATTGATTTATTGTATGTAGGTATGTAGCAGCGGTGATAATCAGAAGAAACCCTCTTCGAATGTCCCTTGATGCAGTACTGAGGCTCTGCACTCTCTCTGAAGGGAGTGTCTCTGTATAGAATGCAGATTCATTTTTTTCTCTCTTTCAGCTCAAATACCAATAAGAGTTTTTTATGGCTGTGAATAGTCATTATTCTGTCACAAATTCCATTTCACGTTTTTAAAATGGTTTTGTACTGCATTATCCATAAAAGGTTTTAAATCAAACATTGTCTAGATCAGAAAATTAGCATGCTTGTGAGTTTCATTTTACAGTATTATACCAGACATAGTTAAACGGCTAGATCCGAGAGAATCTCTGATTATACTGAATGGAAACAATCAGGTGATTCCTAGCTGCTCTTTTAAGAAGGAAGCATCACACTAACTACACTAATAATCAATTCTCCAATTTATTTAGCATTGTATGATGTAATAGTTGAACAAGGCTTTTGTCACATGCCAAATAGACCTTTTCATCTTGTGATCTTACACAATGGTACTGAAAAATAATAAGGGACTATGTATGTATATAAAAGAACAACGGGGTAACAGAAAGCCACTTCAAATAGAATAACACACTTGTTTTCATGGCACCATTTTCAAAATAGCATCTTTCTTCAAAGCCTAGGTACATGCCTACAGGTTTTCAATTGTTAGAGCATGTTGAATAACCTATCCTTTTTTCCGTCACTTTTAATCATTCTTGACTCTTTATCTTATACAGTAGAAAGAGTATTTGTGTTTGAGGGGAGCGGGGGCACAATTTGGCAAATAGAATACAGGGTTCATCTTGGGACACAGGACTGATATGAATATAAAAATGGGCATCCAGTCAGACAAAAGGCATCAGAGTCATCATTGTCTCGACAATAGGATGGGCTCTATCTAAATGTAGTCTCTAAAAAACTCTATTTCAAATTTTAATACATTTGAATACATTTTGAATCCCAAATTTGAAAAGCTGATGTCAAAATTGATGCCAACCTTCTCATCCCATCACCAAATACTCACAAAATACTCAGTAGTGTTCAACATTGGAAGTCCCATTGAAGCGCGGTTAGAACCTGTTTTCTAGTCAGCTGGATGCTGCAGCTGTTTTAATGTGGTTTCTGTACTACTGACTCATTTTGGCTGAACAAATCGTATTGTGTGTACAACAGAAACATTTTATATCCTCTTTAAATGAAGTTATATTGCATCACGCCAATTATATGAGAGCACAACCTTAGAGTGACAGCAGCTTTCAAACAATCAGAGGCTGCATCCGATCCTGAAATCCCGCATTGTAACCAGTGGCTACAACTTGGCTACACAATACCTATAGTGTTATTTAGAGAGCATACCAAACAATTGTGAACGACATGACAATAATTTCTCCTAAATGGTGTCATCAGTACAGAATCTATGCAAGCAGATAAAACAGCTTTTTACCATACATAGAGCTCCAATGGGACTTTCAAAGTTAAACACCTAGGCCCTTATCATTTTGGAATTCTTTTCAGCGCTCACATGAGAAATACATCAGTGGTGCACGGTTTTCATGCTGCTGAGCCACTGAATGGTCGGAAACACTGGATTTTGTAGACTTGCTTTGAGACGCCTACGTTGTGAGAGTCTGAGGTTTGCCTATAGTATAGTATATCATTTGTACCCAGGGCCACTGAGAGCTTTAGCAAGGCCTGGGACAAATTCATCTGAAAGCCCCCCCAAATACATACATCTAATGATGACTCAATTCTGGGTCCGTTCTCTCCTTGGGCCTGGGAAAACTGACCCCCCCAGCGGCATCCCTGGTTATGCCAGTGACACATTGGCTTGGCATGACCTTGCTTGTGTCTCTGCCATATGCAAAGCTCCTATTGAATAGCATAATCACCCTGAACTAATCATATTTGCCTTCTGCACAGCACCCACCCACGGGGACAATCACAAATTGTATTCAAGTTATGTCACGGTGTGCGCGCGAGCGCGCGCGCGCGCGCGCGTGTGTGTGTGTGTGTGTGTGTGTGTGTGTGTGTGTGTGTGTTTGTGTGTGTGTGTGTGTGTGTGTGTGTGTGTGTGTGTGTGTGTGTGTGTGTGTGTGTGTGTGTGTGTGTGTGTGTGTGTGTGTGTGTGTGTGTGTTTGCACTGTATGTGTTTGTAGCATTTAGCTTTATAATGTAGGCCTATAGAACAGTTGATATACAGTAAAATAATGCACTAGAGTGTTCAGGTTCAATCACCAACTTCTTAATATCATCTTCCACATGGCGGTGGATGATACTAAAAAACATTGTGATAGCAAACCATGATGGCCTGCCTTCCTTTAGCTTCCTTCAAAGGATCCTGGCCTACAAAGGGAAGGTAGCATGTCATTTTTCCGACGCGTCTTTGGTCCGACGCGTCAATATTCCGAAAAATTCCCATTGATCCTACAGCCCACTAACTCGAAATAATTAAATTAAACCCTTTGCTCCAACAGCTCAATGTTCCGACCAATGGCTGTTTGGGGTTGGTCATCATCCCAGGTTGTGTGTGCTTTTCCTGGTGCCAAGCAGACTTCAGCTGCATGCGCTGCTACGAGCACATAGATGCTTAAGCTGATGTGGGTTTAAGGGTATGAAGGGTATGCTTCCCTACATTGTGTGGGAAGGATCACACACACTCAGACTCAAACACGTTCACATACACTCACTCTCTCTCTCTCTCTCTCTCTCTCTCTCTCTCTCTCTCTCTCTCTCTCTCTCTCTCTCTCTCTCTCTGTCTCTCTCTCTCACACACACACACACACACACACACACACACACACACACACACACACACACACACACACACACACACACACACACACAGAGGAGGGGAGGATAATGTACTTTGTACTTATGTAAGCTTACTAAATGTACTGAAGTCCTACTGCTCGAGGTGTGAAAACTCATACTGTGGACACTGTAGGTGATTTGTACATTACATTGCACTTAATACCAGACACTTTTATCAAAAGTGACTCTGGTACAAGCTAATGGTTGCAGCATTTTGTTCGCATCTGTTCATGAAGGAATAGGGAGGCAAAATATTGATTAATTCGTTAATTCACAAGTTTGTCCTTGAGTGCTTGGTGTACAACCGTATGCATGTTTGGCATGTTAGCTGGCCTCTGTCCTGGGATGCTTTAAACGGAGCTCATGCGGGATGAGATCCGCTTCCCCCCTATGTGTATAGAGGAAGTGTAACTGGGTGTTCTAGTGAAATGGAGGAGTATGGGGAGGTGGTGGGACAATTCAGAAAGCCTTTGTGCATGAAAGGTGAAAGAGGGAAGGAGGTTATTTAAATATGCGCTCAATGAATGAATGAATAAATGCTCAATGTTTCTCAGTGTTAGACATGAGATAAATTTAAATTGCTAAATTTAAATTGATTTCTATTCATGTTCTTTAATCCAAAGGTGATTGAAATCTTCCCACTTTGTACACCCCTCTTCACACACACTTCACACACTCTTGCCAGTCGAGTTGGCAGGTAATTATCAGTTGATAATGGTTCATATGGCAGGAAACCTTCTGACTTCCAGTCCGTCAGTACTGTGGCACTGACTATTTTAAAAGATCAGATAGTTCTTTTCTTAGGCGCCAGACTTCCGCTGGTTTAACCTGTTACCAGTCCCACATATAAATGACCAGTGATAAGAAATAACTCAATTCAATGGAAGTCATTTTGTTGTTTTTTAAGCGCAGAATCAGATATGTACAGAAAGCTGTTGATACAGAAAGCATATCTTCAAACATAATAATGGTAATAGAAAACAAAAACGTCCTTTACTGGTTAGTTTGTGAGTGCATGTGAGTTGTGTATGCACTTGTCATAAGGGACAGACAGTTTGATGGAGCGGATGAGAGCTGTGAGCAGTACTGGGGTAGAAAGTAGAACAGTGAGTGAAGATTGGAGACTTTTTACCCTCATTGTTTTCCAACGCACAAGCCCAGGTCTGAAGGTGTACAGACAGCGAAAGTGGTCAGTTGGGGAATTACCTCTGAGTCTGCACAAGACAAACATCCTGTTGACATTGTTCAAAGCTGTCGATACTTCCTGCTCCACACTTTTTAGACAGCCGACTTGCCTGTCCGGTCCCATAACAGTGATGGGAAATGAGCAGTTCAGTCTTGACTTGCATGGTCCTAATAAAGACAATCTTCTTAGCGCACATTCTTTGTTCTTGTGCCTCTCACTCTACTTGCAGGTCTAGTCCTCAGTGGCCTCACTGCCATTGAAATTGAATTTTGCTTTTTTTATTGGCTACTCCCATAAATACTGTTTCCGATGTGGCATGGGAAATGTAGGGAGGACTCTGCCCTCACTCCAAGGGAGACAGAGGGACAGTCTGCTACAGTGTGTGTGTGTGTGTGTGTGTGTGTGTGTGTGTGTGTGTGTGTGTGTGTGTGTGTGTGTGTGTGTGTGTGTGTGTGTGTGTAATATGCATTGAAATTGCGATGTTAAGAGTGGCGATATGCGTATTGCGAAAATTACTTGATTGTCGATAATGTTATGTATAATCTTATGTATGGATTGAACGTTTTAAAAAATAACAGCATTTTGTTTTTATTCACAAAATACCTTATTGTCACAATTTGTTTGAATCCAGTTGTACGTTTTGCAATCTCTGCTCCTCTGTTAGTCGTGTATTCCAATAGAGCCGCATCCTGTTGAAAGAAACTTCATCTCCCAGCAGATACAGTACTGTATACAGTATGTGATGAAGCCAAAGATTTTCCATATGGTAAATGTAGTATACAGTATAAAGTGGATCTATTTACTTTAGCAGAACCAGTCCTCTAACTTTTGTTTTTCTGCCAGTGCAGTGATTTGGAACACTGAGACTTGCTGTGATGCTATGTAAAAGTCGTGTTCATTCTACTTTCCGAGTTGAATCCTTTATTAACATTTACAATGTTGGAGTAAAGGCACAACATTCACCAATATAAATCATACCATGTGTCACCAATGCAAAAAAGTGGGATCAAGCCAGGTCTCATGGATGTGACTGTCCATTGAACTCCAATCATTCTCCTGGTCTCCTAGTCTCCCAAAGAGGCATGGCTGCCATAAGGTTGCAGCATAGAACCTCATGGCACGTGGCCTCTGGAGGACACTCCATATGAACCACCTAGAGACCTTATCAATGGTCTCTGATGAAACATACTGTAGAGCAGTACTCAGTCAATGCAATTGTAAAAGAGGAATCTTGTAACTAATTAAGCCGCAGTGGAGATGAGTCAGACTAATTAAAACTCTGATTGAGACACAATCGTGGAATTCAAGGCTGCTGTTGTCTGATTAGCTGGCTGGACGGTTGGCTTTGTGTCCATTGTGCACTGATGACAAGGCAGACTCTGGTGTGTGTGTGTGTGTACGTGTGTGCGTGTGTGTACATGTGTGTGTGTGTGTGTGTGTGTGTGTGTGTGTGTGCGTGCGTGCGTGCGTGCGTGCGTGCGTGCGTGCGTGCGTGCGTGCGTGCGTGCGTGTGTACATATGCGTGCCAGCAGATTCTGAGATTTTGATGAATGCTTTGCTGCCCAATGCCCTTGATCAGCAGCCAGAAGACAGTCAGTAGCCTTGTGGCTGGAACGATAAGGAATATGCACATCATTGTGTTGTGCATTGTGGTTGGTGTTAGGACTTTGGCAAGTTATTTGGCTTCACAGTTTTTTCCCCCTCTATTGCTGAAAGTTGAAATATTCAATTCTATTGGCTGGAAAACTTTTGTTGAACTCCATCACTGTGTCACTCTTTTGTGAATATCTGATAGAAAACACTAAATTCACATAGCAGGAACTCCTGAAAACAATGTAAAGAGGCAAGCTGTCTTGTGGTTTCAGAGAACACAACATGATTACTGTACACGTGAAATAGTACCATTGGGAGAAAAGACTTTACCACCCTAATGGCAAATCATCTCCTATATGCTCCCCTTGAAGGGTTGCTGTATTTCAAATCAGAACAAGAGCAGAGCACAAGGCAATATAGGAATTGGCTACCCAAGATGAGCATTCCTTCACAAATGGGAATAGGAAAGATAAGCGTCTGTTGCTGTATGCTATGCTGCTATTTTCTGCAATTTTCTGCTAACAGCCAAACCCCAAGAAATGATCTTTGGATACCCTATAGGGATTTAAAAAAAATCATGCTTGTATTTTTCACACATACTGTGCAAAATGTGAGCATCTATCTGAACATCACACATGACAACACAAGAATATGTTGCAATGTGCAGGCCTCCCTTTTTTTCTCTTATCTCAGCAGATAGGACATCACCTTAGCAGACCACCCTTAGACATCTGTGCTGATCACCAGAACAGTTAAGTCCTGTATCTCCTAACAAAATCCCCTTCCTCATACTTAACCCTCTATTGCATGAACAACCTTTTAAACATCATATATTTTTTTAAATGTGTTTTTTAGACTTGAAAGTGGTTAAATAATACAAATTTAAAGAAAAATCTAAAAAAAAAAATTTGGGGGGGTAGTTGGTAATTTGTTGCCATATGGCAACAACGCGGGTTCGATGAACATGCTGAAATCAATTTTCTTTTAAAAACATGATCTTATTGAAGGAAAATTTAAACAATTGTAACATTATAGTCCCATGTTCACTCTCAATGGGAAAAGTGGAGGATATTTGTTATACTCTATTTTAAAAACCCCCAAAAAGAATTTGTTCCCATAAGGCAACGCCATGCAATAGAGGGTTAATCCCTCCATTCCCTTTGCTTTATCAGACCTTTTATCATGGTGCCCATGGACCTCTTGTGTGACACAGACACCCAATCACTGCTAAAATGACTAACAAAGTTGAAATGTCTTGTTATGGTGGAATTTTAACTAATTATTTTCTAAAGAATTCCTGCGATGAAAAACGGTGTTCCTCATTGGTAGATGTTTGTGTTTGATATGAAACACAGATATATTTTGAGGAACTTCCCTTAGGTGCACCGTGTAATATATTTTGCAGTTTATTTCCAGAATTCATGCTGCCCATTAAAGGCCAACTTCCGATAAAACTCAGTTTTACTCACTCCTTTCGAAGATCGGACGGTCACCCCAAGTTAAACTCACTTGCAAGGCTCTCATAGCGGTGCGTCAACTCTCCTGGCTGTGTTTCCCGGTGTTTCCCAATTTACATAAATAATGCAGAGAAACGAGCGAATCACAAAAGCCTTTCTGTGTTTCGTCACGTCGAAAGAAGGCGTTGCCCACAAAGGTTTATATCGACCCATTTATCTAAAAACATGTCGTAATTTTTTTCTGCTTGTTTTCAAAACAAGCAACGTCTGGTGGCCCGAAACATAGCTTAGCTTAGCTATCAGCTGGTTGCTACTCTCAGGTACACACACAGCACAAAGCCTCATACATAAAGCCTGCTCACTCCGGTTGCTCCGTGCCTGCAGCTCGCCTAGGGGTCGCTGTCGAAAGAGCACAGCCCTGAATGGAGCCTGCACGCCTCCGTTGGCGCCCCTATAGTGCAGTACCACCCGGGGAAGTGGCGACTCTGTTTCCCATTACATTCTCTCCAAGAACTGGAGGACTGAGCCAATCAGAGACGCGTTTCTTTGAGAGTAGGAGGAGTGAGCCAATCAGAGACGCATTTCCACGAGAAACACGGAACACTCTCTCGTTTCTCCACAAGCCACCTTGCCAGCTTGCAAAAACGTCTTGAAACAAAGCAACCAGAACGTTTTTTAAAACAGGACCAACGCGTAACACATTCAATAACAATTGGGAACACGGCAATATTAATTAAATGACGTTGAGAGGCCATCTTTAACAAATGTTAAGTTACCTTTTTCATGAATACTTACCACCACCACCGAATTCTAAAAATTATGACTGGGAAAATTGCACTTTTTATAGGCTACATGAAAAGTGGGATCTTCTCCATGGTTCGCCATTTTGAATTTCCAGAAATAGACATTTTTAGCTGCAAAACTTACTGTATGTTAGTTATACCAGTAAATATTGGTTTATTATTTATTCATGAAAATATCAAATTTGGTAGGCTAATAGACAGCAGAGTTTCAATGAGCACCATAGTTGCAGTCATACCTGTCAACTTTGAGCTCCCAAACTTTGGAAAATTCCCATATTTTAAGCCAAAATCCGGGAAATTTTCTAAAGGCCAAATTCGGACAGTCAACGGGATGACAGAGACGGATCGGTTCTACTCTGCTTTTCACAACAGCGCGCGTGCAAAGACAGTCCTGTCTAAAATCCCTCACGTTTTACAGCGTGGAAAAACAATGCAATGAAAACAAAACAACGAAATGAGCGCAATGAGTTTCTTCTTGTTGTTTTGTCGCATAGGGTAGACTGAGTACAGTTGAGTACAGGGTACAGTTTAGACAAACCAAATATCTCTGGGTAACAACGAGACTCTGATCTAATTTTTGTGGTGGATGTAAAACCAGTACAGAACGCAGATCCAAAGATATTGGGAAAATGCTGTTTTCGACAAGTCAGATTTACTTCACCAAAAGCAGACATATTTCCTGACATCATAACAGTTAAAACCATTTTTAAATCTTTATCAATGTGTGATCTGGTCAGAAGGGGACAGTTTAGACGCTAGCCTGTAGTGCTAATTTCACTACGTTAATCCAATGTAAAGTTGCTCACGGGTACAGTTGAGTACAGTATTTTGCTATCGGCCATGCTATTAGCTCCCATGGCTATTACCTCCCATTGATTGGAATGGTGTCTCAACTGTACTCTGCTATGTCTCAACTGTACCCCACCGTTTTTTAGCTAGAGTACAGTTGGGACAAAAGTGCACATTTTTTGTTTGATTAATTACACAAACATTAAACATCCTAGAGATATAATTCCTTGATTAAGCTTATATATTTGCCCACATCCTGAAAATATGTTCTATCCAAAACAACATTCTTTTTAGGACATTAAAATAGTCTAATTTGTGCGTGGAAAGGGACAAAAATAAAAGTGTACCCAACTGTACTCAGTCTACCCTAAGTTGTTTGTTTGTGCAAAACTTTGTGCTGGTACAGGTTGTGATTACGTAGGTTAATCGCATGATTCGCTGTTCCGAGGCTGTTTTATGCGTTGCATGAACTGATGGTTTTTGAGGAAAAGAGTGGGCGCACAAGCGCTACGGAGCTCGAGGGTGACGGCTCGTATTTTCAAGGAACTTAAATTCTTGGTGGCATCTGGCATACAATCTTCTGGCAGGTAGCTTGATAAGCAAGACCCTCTGTCTCTCTCTTCAAGAGGGGGTGTGGCTCGTCGGACAGGGCCGTGGGTGGGCTATAATTACTGGACCGACAGTGTTTTTTGATAATGTGAAGAATCCGGGATATTTTTTGATAATGTGAAGAATTCCGGGAAAAATGTCAAATCGGGAAATGAGAAATTAGGGATGGTTGACAGGTATGGTTGCAGTGCCCATCACCATTCTACACAGTGCACCTTTTTAAAGGGCACTTTTCTGCAGTGAGGCATTGGCTTCCCATTTCCACCTCACCACTGTGGTCCCTTGGGATCAGACAAGTACTGAGGGGCTTGGCTATGTGTCGAAAAAACAGCATTGACCGAACAACGTACAGTAGCTACTATACTCGGTCTTGACACACAATATTTTACTTTTAGTTTAAATAAATATTCCCAAATTCTTGATCTATCTTAGTTATTTTGATTTCAAGCTAGTCCTGATCAAAAATCTTGACGGTGGCTGTGTCAGGAAAGGATCTCTGCGATGTTGCTTGATAGATTCCTGTGTGTGTCTCTCTCTCTCTCTCTCTCTCTCTCTCTCTCTCTCTCTCTCTCTCTCTCTCTCTCTCTGTCTGTGTCTGTGGCTGTGTCTGTGTGTCTTTGTGTGTGTGTACAGTAGTCTTTCTTGCCAAGCTATGGTGCACAGAATGTAAACGATTACTTATGGTCTTTTTTTTTTGTTTTCGAACATGGTGTGATATATTCAACTTTGGTGTCCTTGCACTTCATCAGAGCTAGCTTCAATTAAAGTGCTGCAGGTGTCCTGGGCTGAACCTCTGTCCTCAGAGTTCTGTGTGAATTGAGCACGTTGCATGTTAATCAGCAGGGATTCCGATTGTCCTTCACATTACCTCTCATTTCCAAGTAGCAACACAGTGTGTGTGTGTATATATGAATGTGTCTGTGTGCCGTGTTTGGGTGCGTGTTTGTGTACGTGCAGGCATGCGTGTGTGCACATGTGTCTGTCCATCTGCCTGCCTACAACTCATGAGCCCATGTTAGCTGCGGAGAGACTCCTTCTCTTGTCCCTCCTTAAGGCGGGCATACACTGTGCAATATTTTCAATCGTGGGTATTTAGCTCCTTCTCACACTGCACAAGGGAATTTAACGATTTGAAAGTTCACATCTCACGACTCACGTCTTCACACTATACGAGCCGCCAGTCGGATGCGAGCATAATGCTCCCACTGTGCGACACGACAGGCATGTTTCCCGGGACTGCAGAGGAGGAAATATGCGCTCCTGAGATGAGGACGTGATCAAGAGCGAATCGCACTGCCCTATCAATTTGTGCATGTGTAGTCAAGTCAGGTCGTAGCACTGCGATTTACTCACGAGGGACGACCAGGATTTCAAACGGTTTGTATTTTCTTGCAACCCTACGATCGCACGATCGTGAGGTGATATCGCTTGTCGTTACCCCATGTACACTACACGATGCGAGACTCACGATTGACCTCCGATTGAACAAGAAATCGACTCCTAAAATGTCGTGCAAAATCGTGGCAAAATCGGGCAGAAAGTTGCACAGTGTAAGTCCGGCTTTATTGTATAAGCCAAAGTGAAAATGTGAATAGGGTGATGTTTTATCTGGTTTCTGTTTATCAATCATCATTGGGCGGTGATAACCATTACTTCAATAAAATGCCTATAAGACCGAAATGCCTATATCACCGAAACAAATGATCAACAGAAAATCAAGGAAATCCATTGCTATGAAAAAAAGCCAGCAATATGCAAAATAATATTTGAAGCTGTAATAATAGTGTTTATAATATTATAATAGTACCGCTGATGAAATATTCACAGCACAGCATGGTTCAATATATAATCGATACGAGAAGTGGGCCATTGCACTGTCATATGAATAAGGTTTTTAAGCCTTTTTCCAGGAATTTCTTCTGCCAGATACTGTAGAATATAAGCACTCATCACAGGAACTGTGCGTGTGCGTGTGTACGTGTGTGTGTGTGCTTCTTTGAATTTGTGTGAGTGTGTGTGTGTGTGCGTGTGTGTGCGTGCGCGCCTGCGCGTCTGTGTCTGTGTCTGTGTCTGTGTCTGTGTCTATGTTTGGGCACACACCCACACACAGAAAGAACCGGCTGGAAGGATCTGAAGCATAGCATTTAATTCGGATTCAGAGTGCTGATTCAGAGGTTCTCCAGTAAGCATGTTGGAAAGATTTAAATTTAATCCATACCCACTAACGGACACTGCATTTCCATTACACAGCCCCATGGGCATAGCAGGAGCTATATTATGCATAGGTATGTTATACCAGCTGAGCAGGGTAGGCTTGTGATGCTTATTTCTGACAATAGCTGAATGTTTTGTTTATGACTACAGCTCCAGCTAGTATTCGGAAAACGCTATGAATGCATGCATGACACATTATAAAGCTTCATATCTATTGCCATAAGTGTATCCATGTTCATAACAACAGTCACAAGGTATTATAATGTGTTGTAGTAAGCAAATTTGTTCAATTTTCTTAACTTTGCTGATGACATACAAATGAGCTGAGACTGGCCCTTGAGGATTCTGTGTGTGTGTCAGGGTTCTAAATTAACACCAGCCAACAGGTCAAATGCTGGTGGTATTTCACTTTGGCTGGTAGATTAACTTACTAGCCACTTTGACCCATTAGTGAGTGTGTGTTTGGCTAGTAAAATTAATATCTATAGCCATTTTGGCTGGTGGTGAAAAAAGTTAATTTAGGCTCCCTGGTGGGTGTACACTTAAAAAGATTAACAATGAGATGTCATACAATTTCCTTTTGCTGATTGCAGGGAAAACTGAAGTACTGAGGAAAAGTAAGAAACTGCGAGTGAGACTAAGGCTAAATCCCATTACACCCCTTATCCCTACGCCGTTCCCCTTCCCCTCCGTTTTGTGCGTCCACGTGTAGGGGTAGTCTCAATTCACGTTAAGACAGGGGGGTAGGGGTACGGCGAAGGGCTTTCCACCCCTCCAAACTGAGATTTTCCGACATCACACTCTAGACGGAGGTCTACGACAGATTTCCCTGAATGCATTGCGAATGCCTTTAAAAATTGATGGCTAGCCACAGCATCCACAACAGCACACATGTTTAAGTATTTTCGCAGCAATTGACGGTTTTAAAGTGGTAATAATTATTCCATTGTTCTAAGTTTAACATTGTCCTAATATGTAATGGCCTTTTTCTCTGTGAAGAAAAGTTCACTCTGTAGTTCAGCCGTTAAATAAAGTAACATCAATAACATACTGAAGTTGGGCTCAAATCTAAAGTTAAGATCTATTTCACGTCTTTTCTGTTTCATTATACTTTTCCATTTTTATGCAGTAACATATTGTTCTTAACTCGATTGTGTGAAACACCAGCATGCAAATTAGCATAGCTCGCCTTTTACTCTGTATATTCCCCAAAGTTCTTCTAAGGTAATGCTGAACTCGAGTGCACCACTATTCATATAAGCAAGACTCCCAGTCTGAAGGCTGCACAGCGGGGTTACCAAGGCTCCCTCTGTCAGGGATGCTGAAAAAAAAAGTACACAAGTTGAGGATGCCAACTTGTGTACTTTTCAAATCATCTATTGGCACAAGCCTAATGCTTACATTACAAAGTAATATCAGGCAATTTCAACATCTACAGCTGTATTGCTCATGTTACTCTTGACTTGGCAGTACATCACTGATGGACGCAAACATTGCAATGCCAAGGCATCTACAATTTACGACTTGTGTGTTTTATCATATTTGCAAGAAAAATGTGTCTTTCTGATTGATTTATGAATTTTTCTCAGAATAATATATCTCTAAAAATTATATATTTAAGCCTGTCCCTGCACCCACTGTCAACCCACATCTGCATGACTTTACCACCAGTTGTTCCCAAAGTTTGGGGAGAATCAAAAAGTAAAAAAAAAAAACATCCCATGTAAGAATTTTGTGGCTTCCACAAAAAAATCCATTGCAAATTGGAAGGATAGCCTAATATTCTCGCATCTGTAGAGGGCACTGGTGGTCATCTCTATGTTGTTGACAAATTACATACTGTAACAAAGATCTCATTTGACAAACATGTTGGTAAAGCAGAATGGCTCTCTGAAGTGCGCTGCTCAGAATGGGGGGTTGGGCTTGCCGTTTGGGAAAGAAGTGTGTGTGTGTGTGTGTGTGTGTGTGTGTGTGTGTGTGTGTGTGTGTGTGTGTGTGTGTGTGTGTGTGTGTGTGTGTGTGTGTGTGTGTGTGTGCATATGCATGTGCATGCATGCAGCATACGCATGTGTTTGTTCTATGGCAATGTTTTGCAACATATCCATTTTTTCCTCTAAATGGGAAAGGAATTGTTGCCATCTATCGCCAGTGTGCGGAGACGAAATTTTATCCTTTTGGGATATAGTGGTTTCCTCAGGCTGCGAGGTCTGAATTTTTAATACACTGCATTTAAAACATTTCTCATATTACATCACAGCCAACGTCCCACTGCTCAATTTCAGTCTTTCGCCTCATCCAGGCTGGTCCTGTTAACAAGCAACACATGTGTATTCTGCCTTGTTGCTCCGTGAGTGTTGGTGCCGTAAGTTGTTTGCACTATGAGCACCACTACATGTTCTACCGTAATAAATATTTTGACAAAAAGAAATTAGTTCTCCTAGTTCTCCTCTCCACAGTGTGCGGGGCCAGCAGAAGGCAATGGTAATTAGTCTAATAGCTGAACACAATATCATGCTTCTGCCGTTTAGCTGTGCCGCATCCCCCTCATTTCAGTTCTGTTATGTTCCGTCTATCAGTGTAAATGAATATTTAACACACTACCCCTGAGAGGAGAGGGAAAGAGAAGAGAAGAGAAGAGTAGAACTGCTTTTCAAATGCATAAACACGCCTTGAAGTGTTTGCAGTCCTATTTGTGAATAAAGAAATACTTAGACCCAATTTGAGCACATTAAAAGGTTGCTCTTGGGCCTGTATTTGTTGTGTTTTTGAAGGGGAGATAAATAAAAGGCAATGGTGGTGGTATTATTGACACGCTCAGCTCAGACCTGGTAGAACCTCCCATGACATCACCATTGTTTTGGTTTGGATTTTTTACCCCCCTCATCTTGGAGCTAGGCTGCTTTGAAACTGGGTGAATGAAAATTCTCATGAACAACATATGCCTAAAGACCCCATCCCCCTCATACACTTTCAAACAAGACAAACAGAGAGGAAGGGCCAATCTCCATTTTTTGTGTGCTTTAGACTAGGCTACCGCTCACCACTCTCTTTCCCCATTCCCAGACTCATAAAACAAGATTATTGACTGAGCAATTATTTTGGTAAATGAAGGTGTGTGTGTGTGTGTGTGTGTGTGTGTGTGTGTGTGTGTGTGTGTGTGTGTGTGTGTGTGTGTGTGTGTGTGTGTGTGTGTGTGTGTGTGTGTGTGTGTGGAAGAGAGAGTTGTGTGGACCTTGTCTTGTGTGTGTGCGTGCACCCTCAGACCTGTCTGTGCTTGAGAGCTCTGTGATTAATACAAGAGAACAGCATGCATCAAACTTAAGTGTGTGTGTGCGTGCTTGTGTGCGTGCATTCGTGTGTGCGTACATGTGTGTGTGGAATAGAGAGAGAGGGAGAGAGAGAGTTATAGGAACCTTCAGCTCCTTGTGTAATCAGCAGGGCCGTATTGATGCACAGGCTAGATATGGCTGCAGCCTAGGGGCCCCCACCTGCCAGGGGGCCCCTGATTGGTAAAAAGTGAAAAATTGCAGAATTATGACAAGATGCAATATTGAAAATTCATCTGTCATGTTCAGTAGAGTTGGTAGACGTGTTATCCTTAATTCCTAGCACGTAATCATGTCACCATCTATATAAATTTGACGCAAAATTTGTTTTCCGGGGCCCCCCACAGCAGCCATAGCCTAGGGGCCCCAGGCCTTCTTAATCCTACCCTGGTAATCAGTGCTTCCTGTTTACTGGTGTGTTAACTTTATTGGCTGCTGGTTGGTGGGTGTCCCTCTGGTTCACATCTCATCGATCCTCACTGGAAGACAAGCTGGCCGTTTCAGTCCTTATCATTTTCTGAAACGCACAACATGAAGATATAGCTGTCAAGTGGTTGGATCATCAAATTTGATGTGGTGCAGCTCCTAGGTGTGTGTGTGTGTGTGTGTGTGTGTGTGTGTGTGTGTGTGTGTGTGTGTGTGTGTGTGTGTGTGTGTGTGTGTGTGTGTGTGTGAGAGAGAGAGAGAGAGAGAGAGAGAGAGAGAGAGAGAGAGAGAGAGAGAGAGAGAGAGAGAGAGAGAGAGAGAGAGAGAGAGAGAGAGAGAGAGAGATGTTTGAAGAGGTCAACAGAATGTGTGTGTGCGTGTGAGAGAGAGAGGAGACAGTTTTAAGAGGCCGGTAGCAGTTTGACACACACACACACACACACACACACACACACACACACACACACACACACACACACACACACACACACACACACAATCACACATGCATATTTTGTGAAGCCTTGTGCGTGTGTGTGTGTGTGTCTGTGTGTGTCCGTGTCCGTGTCCGTGTCCGTGTCTGTGTTTTAGAGCATGTGTGTATGATTGAAGACATTCATCATTGTCTGAAACGATGTCTGACTTTCCCGTCACATATTCAGGGCAGTGTGAACTATATCTCCTGTTACAGGAATGTGTTGTTTTGCGGCCCTTGTACAAAATACTTCAGTTTTTTGTCTTTTTTGTGGATTTCACTCAATCCAGACGCTGTCAGACAATAAAACAACAATAACAATAGAACACTTTATTTTCCACAAAGTGGAAATTTATCTATCTATCACAGACATATTAAAACGTACATTTAAAACAATGATCTCACAATACACAAATCAAGCACTGCATTTGTATTCAAAGCAGAAGAGGAGACCACTAAGTTATATGGGAAAATACTGTACACTAGTCTTGTCTCTCCATGCCCTAAATGCACGTTTTGTTAAAAACTAAAGTTTGAGAGAAGTGTAATGCAATTTGGCATGCCTTATTTACCACCTGCATTCTGTTGTCCACTCAACTGTCATTCGGCTGAATTCAGCGTGAAAAGATAGGCACACCTATTTAACCAGCTGCATCTCATTCTCCGCTCTGCCGTCATTCGGTGTATTTTCAGCGCACAGAAAATTTGGAACGCCCCTAATTAACTCTCCAGCATTTATTCTCCACTCACCTGTCTCCAGTTAGAAATTTTCTTCTCGCTCTCATCCACCACCTCCCCGTTCGCCTCCCTTATGCCGCTGTTCTGGAGTCGTCAAGCGTCTTGCCCTAGCTTCCTCTCAGATCCCCTCACTCCATTGCACTCCATCCATCATCCATTCCTCCATTGCTCTCCAACCATCATCCGCTCAGCATTCACACATACCTGCCGCCGCAGATACTGCCCGATCTCTCAGTGGTGCCCCGTACTCCCAGGCTCGAGAATGTTGGCTGCATAGACGGTCGTGGCAGTAGTTCAGCACCACGGCCAGCGATCTTGCCCAATACAGTATGTAAACTATCTCAGCTTCTTGAGTGCAGTGGTCCCTGCTGACCCCGTGAAGCACTTTGATGATCAGCCCACCGCGTGGACAGTGGACAGTGTGTGTGTGTGTGTGTGTGTGTGTGTGTGTGTGTGTGTGTGTGTGTGTGTGTGTGTGTGTGTGTGTGTGTGTGTGTGTGTGTGTGTGTGTGTGTGTGTGTGTGTGTGTGTGTGTGTGTGTGTGTGTGTGTGTGTGTGTGTGTGTGTGTGTGACCCTGCACTGCTGCTCACAATGTGCTGCTTGTGTGCTTATTGCTTCTGGCACAACGCAAAGATCCTGCCAATTTATATATGTGTACAAATTAACTTTAATTGGTATGAACTAATAGCTGTATTTTTGTATTTTGCTTGGGAACTGAATTGTTGACGAGTTGTGATGTTTGCTAATTGCATCTACCTCTCATTTTCTCATTTTCTCATTCTCTCTCTCTCTCTCTCTCTCTCTCTCTCTCTCTCTCTCTCTCTCTCTCTCTCTCTCTCTCACACTCACTCACTCACTCACTCACTCACTGTGGGCAGGTAGCATTCTTACTTTAATTGATTGGGAAGCATTTATGTAGATGGACAAATATGTTTTGTCTTTGAATTGTTAAGGCCCAATCTAATGAAGGGCCTACCTTATGTGCTGGCACGTAAGCAGCCTCATCTTTTTCTATTCCTCTGTAATATTGTCTTCACCTGCAGCCACAATCCACAGCCAAGGTCCTCTGGGTCTTGGGAGAGAGTCTACCCACAGGTTGTTGGATATGCAGAATTACTCGAGTCTAGACAGGCAAATCTCTTATCTATTTGCTGTATGACTGGCATGGATTGCCACCCCTGCACCGCTCCCAGAGCCTATCACAGTGAATGCAGATGGGTGGGTGGGAGATTGGCAATCTTCACACCGATGGTGGATGGAGTTGTAATTTCTGTCCATTTCCTTTTCGTTTTACAGGAGACAACAATGGCTGGCCTCACTTATTTGACAAGTACTTTGGGATGCCAAACAGTGATGCCAGGACCAAGTCTAATGCTTGCTGTAAGTATGATCAATATGATTTAAGCCTGAAAGCATGAAGCTTTTTATTACAAGACCCTCTCAGGTAAAGACGTGTGTTTGAGGGAAGGCTCTGTTGAAACGGCTGTAATTCTTTGCTTTGTTAAACGCTAAAAGTCAATTTTCTAACACAAGCATCAGGCCCTGAAAACAATTTACCACGATACAGTTTTTAACCAATTTCCCACAATTATTGACCCACCCTAGTAACAAAAGAAACAGTTTATTCAAAACAGCTGTTTGTCATGAAATAAACTACCTGTACCACTATCCAAACAAGCAGAACATTAACACACCAAAAACAGAAACAGACAACTATGACTATCACAAAGTAGGCCTACCCATTGGCAACTATCCATGTTGCTAACTGGCTAGCAACTATGCATGCTTTTGAGAAACACAAGCCAGCACAGTTGACTACTTCAAAAAGACTTTGAACATATCACCCATACTAGCAGACTAGACCTGTCAGCAGTCTCACCTCAGTTTGCTCCCTGTACAATTCATCGTAGCCTGAATCCCAAAGCCTCATGGATGACTCGGTGATAAAGCCTCGGACACCTCTGCCAGGAAAAAAAAGATATCTCCCAGTCAGGGACTCTGACAGCTTTGGCTGGGCCCGGGACAAAGTTATCTGAAAGGCCATACCATTCAATGCATACAAAGTAAATGGGGACACATTCTACTTCCAAGAGCACTTGAAAGGCACATAACATCTGTCTTAACGGACATCTTTTCTGTGTGTTGCATAGACCATAAGGCTGGCACACATTTGCCATCTCGCACATTCACAGGAGCCACTTGACATTGGATGTGTTGGGAGACTTTGGATTATGGGACCATTCATTAGGCACTGGCAGACTGTCCAAATGAAAGGTGGTTTTTTAAAGCAGTACTGTGCCATTTCTGGAAATAAGCTACTTTTAAACCTCCTCTAGAGTCAAATGATTCACTTTTACCTTTCTCCTGTATATCCAGTCATTCTTTGAGTCTGTCCATTCAAATTCTACCTCCAAGCTAGCATACACGTATAATTGAATCTTATGAGTCTGAGCAGCTAACTGGACCAATAAAATTAAATGATAATTACTAGCTTGGAACTAGAAGTAACATCAGCAGACTATGAGTGTGGCTGAAATAATAGAAAAAAAGGAAAAAACTCAATTATTTAACACAAAGGGATGTGTAAAATGTGCTTATTTCCGAAAATGGTGCAGTATCTCTTTAAAACGTTTGTCTTTGATTTTCTCATTATTTTATGTTACTTTTCAAACTTTCCTAAGACATTTTTGTGGCTGTTAGAGTGAGGTTTGAAGCATGGGGAGTAAATGGGAGGTAATGACAGCCTGGCCCATCATCCACGGACACTTGCAAGCAGCCTGCAATTAAATCTGGGACCTTTAAGAGTGTCTGGGATGAAAGAACAGATTATTGCACAATCAGGCACAGACTCACACAGACATTCACCAATACACATACAGTACGTCCACACGTGTGTACACCACACACACACACGCATGCACGCACACACGCGCACGCGCGCACACACACACACACACACGCACACACTCTTCTACACAGTAGTTACAGCTCTTAGCACACCTCAGGTGCGTGAGGATGATGAGCCACAGAGGCAGCGGAGAGACGGACAGACCAAGAATCTCAGCAAGGTGGCTGAGCGGAGCAAAGTACTGCAGACGCAGAGACAGAGTGGCAGGCTGCTTGTCACAGGGACAGGAAATGATTGATTGCGTGACAGCTGTGCAGGAGAAGTTGTCCTGGTGCTGAGCAACATGTAGAGCTCCCTGCGGCGGTCTCTGGCAGACGGGGTAACAGGATGCGCTAAGGCTTACTCACTTCGAAAGCCAAATCTCCTCAGCTGAACATGACACATACAGAGCATAGAAAAATAAAAAGCATAAAAAAGCAAACGCCAGTGTGTTGTGAACAACATTTTTCTTGTGAGATTCAGTGTTTTCTTCATTTCCCAAAGGAGTTTGTCAGAGTTGTCTGTCAGTGCATTTTACTTGCACCGGTCTAGAGGCTGGTTTATATCTAAATAAAAATTATGATCTGCCGATCACAGATCACCTCTAATTACAGACAAAATTGGAATCTTTCCTCGTTAAAAAAAGACTTTTAGTGGCCTACTTTCAT
Organism: Engraulis encrasicolus; assembly: GCF_034702125.1. Classification (NCBI taxonomy): domain Eukaryota; kingdom Metazoa; phylum Chordata; class Actinopteri; order Clupeiformes; family Engraulidae; genus Engraulis; species Engraulis encrasicolus. The sequence goes on from NC_085878.1 coordinate 48,686,306, forward strand.
GATCTATATTAAAGTTTTTCTGAATTGAAGTTGACAAATCATAATCATAATTTGCATAGTAACCTAGGGAGGCCTATTTAACATACTGCACTGTACTTTCTTATTTACTGTACTTTCTTTATTACTTCAAACTGGAAATGTACGGTATTGCCAATCCATCTTTGAGACTACAGATGTTAAGATGTTGAGATGTTACAGATATTGAGACTAATATATAGCTACAGTATTATTCAATATAATATGAAACAAATGATTGCTTAAAATGATTAAGCTATTTAAGACTGAACTGAAACTGAAAGATTATAATTTCAAATTAGGATAGCCTACATACACTAATTAAAAAAAAAACACATCACATGAAATGAACAGGCAATAGGCACCTTGAAAACACAGCATTTGTTTGTGAGAAATGCCCATTCTTCCCTCTCACCATCACCGTCCACTGTCTTTCTCTCCCTCATCTGTAGTCGTCATGTAAGATGTTGCAGCGACTAAAAACATATCGACTGGCTCTTAGCAGTTGCAACCTTCAAAACAATAATGTTGACATGTTTGTGCTGACAACGTTCATATTTCATATTTATCATATTTAGCAAATTTGAGTTGTTTGTGCTGCATGGAAAGTGTGTTGACTCCCTCTTTACAGAGAGATGAAAACACTCTTTGAGATGATTTGAGGTCAGGCGTGAAAAGATCTGAACAGAGTGTTTAGCCTTAATGGCACATTGCCTGTCTGAGAGACACATGATTGCCCAATCCCCACGGGTGATGGACGGGTATCTTGATGGAAGGCAGGGGTTCTTTTCATCATTCATGCAAGCTACTACCACACAGACTTCGGTACCCAGCTTGTGTATGTCGTTCTTGGTTGTGTCAGGTCTTATTGCAAAGGCTTTCGAATGCTTGAGAATGGGAGCTTTCATGCCTTTATGGGTTCAATAAAACCCCATCCCATTTTTATGAAACTCCTCCCTTTCATCCATCGAAACCTTTGGCCTGCTTGCTCTTGCAAGGATACTTTTATTTTGACAGATGCTGACAGTGCGGTGCTGTTAGGAAGAACATTAGGTGCTCGGTCAAAGAAACAACAAGGTGAAAATAGGGCTGGAAGAGAAAGAGAAACTCAGGGTGCCTTCAGGTTCTACGTAGAACAGTGTCTCAGGTTTTTACTTCCTACTGTTGTGTCTTTTTGTCTTCAAAAAGGCATTAGTCAGGCAGCAACTCTGCCACCTGCACAAAGAAATGAATAGAACATCACTTGCATCAGGTGAACGGTACAATATGCACTGACTTGTGTGTTGACTGACAGAGAGGAAATGAAGCAAGCACAAAAGCCTCGAGATGCAACAGGTGCGACATCACCTGCAACCACATCAGACAGCTTGCACTCAATTGCAGACTTCTTTTTTTCCCACCTGTCTCTGTGACAAGTCTGCTAAACATGAAATTAGCTCAATCAATGCTACTGTCATAGAGATTGTCTCTACCTTTTCTTTCTCTTCTCCCACTATTAATCTATTCTTTAAAACTTCTCAATTTTTACCTCTTATTCCTCTTTTTTGTCCTTTCCTTGTCTTCCTTCCCTGGCCTTGTAATTCCATATACATGTCTATCTCTACACAACATCTGTCTTATTTTCTCCTCTGTCCGTTCCCCCCTCCATTCTCCATTACTTTTACCAGTGCCTCTCCCTTCCCTCTATTTCTCTCCTTCTCTATACTCATTAATTCTCTCAACATCTCTACTCTTTCCTATGGCCTCTTCCCATTATTTCTTCCCATCACTTTTCTCTCCTCTCCTCTCCTCTCCTCTCCTCTCCTCTCCTCTCCTCTCCTCTCCTCTCCATCCCCTCCTCTGCTCTCCGGAGGAGAGATGTTCCCTCCTATCCTCTTTGTCTTTTCCCAAGGCTCTCCCTCCGACAGTGTTGTCCTCATTCCTTTCCAACTCACCTCTCTTCTCAGTCCATCCCTTTGTCCTCATGTGACAGGTAGTCACAGAGTGGGATATTTCACACCACTCTGCTGCTCAGTCATCCTTAGCAGTGGGCAGCCAGCATCACATTGATTACTCGTCCGCAGTGTGTGTGTGTGTGTGTTTGAATGAGAGAGAGAGAGAGAGAGAGAGAGAGAGAGAGAGAGAGAGAGAGAGAGAGAGAGAGAGAGAGAGAGAGAGAGAGAGAGAGAGAGAGAGCTTATTGAAGCTTCTTATGTCCATTCCCTGGCTTGTTGCTCTTTTTTCTTTTTTTCTTATTTTCTATGGGAATTCTTCCTGTGTGATGCTATGCGTAGGGCCCTATGAAATCTGTTATTTATTAAATTTTTCTCAAATTCTGTTTTATATATATTTTTTTTTTTATTTTTTTTTTCTAAATTTTTGATTATTTTCACCTTTCACCAAAAAATATATTTTTTCTTAATTATTTAGTTTGAACTGGTGGCTGGAAAGAGCCAACCACTCATGGTGAAATACCAGGTAGAGAAAAGAAAAGGGAAATTACCTACCCATTATCAGCCCTCAAAAACATTCCAGTTAATATGGTAGTTGAAATGTACATGCACTATAGAGTAGAGTGCTTTTATTGTCACTATATAAATATAGTGAGATTCTGTTTGGAAGCATCCCACAAATGCCCACAAAAAAAAAAAAATATTAGCAGTATAATAAATAATATATAAAAGTCCATATGCATCTCACTGTATAGAGAGTCTTGAAGTATGGAGGGAGGGCAAGTGACGTATTGAGTTCAGAAGTCTAATGGCTGTAGGATATAAACTGTCCTTCATTCTCGTAGTGCGGGCTCGCAGACAATCCTTGACACTTTATTGGTCACTTTGTCTTGGCTTCCATGTGCCACTCAGCTAAGGCACATGTGACACTGGGGACACAATATAATTTGGTGTGTGTGTGTATGTGTGTGTATGTGTGTGTGTGAGAGAGAGAGAGAGAGAGAGAGAGAGAGAGAGAGATTTATCTCTGATAGCTGAATAAAGCCATCCTTTCGGGAGCAATGAAGAAGAATGGAGGATTCATATATCCTAATTTGTGTTGAGAGAGATATGCCTTGGCTAAATGTATGTAACAGTGAGCTATATGGTTATATTATGTGTAAGTAGGCCTATGTGTGTAATGTCTCGTGGGCAATGTCTTTATTTATGTATGTGTGTATGCTACTTGACACCTTCATTTCCCCCTGGGATCAATAAATGATACTCTACTCTACTCTACTCTACTCTATATTACAAAGTGCAGCTACATGACAGTAATTTTCAGTCAAGCAGGCATTAAATAGCTTCGCAAACAGTCTACCGTCTACCATTTCACACAAACACATGTTTTCAGAGACGGATGTTTTCCTCTGAGGATGACTTGACTGCAGCTCTTGTCAAAGTTGCTGCTAACTTTTGGTCACTATTCTTCCTTGCAATGTAAACAAGACAAGAGCATAGCATTGCCTTTTAGTTTTTATTTTCCAACGGTCACATCTATAGTTATAAACTCGTGCCTCCCATCGAATGATTTCATTTTTATTAAATCTTGGTGGAGCCCTTCTTTCTGTGGTTGCATTACGTGTGTCTTAATTACAGATGGACTGAACAAACACGATTATTCCTGACGTGTTTACTAGACAAAGTTTGCCTACTCTTGGCATGTTGAGTTTTTAGATTTCTTCACTGCACTGATGGACAGTGTTGCGATGGGAGCTAGGAAATGCAGTGCGGGAGAGGGAGGCGTACTGGCTGGCATGCGCTGACATGGATCATGCATCTATGCGCAGCAAACAACTTTTGTGCATCACCTCGCATGGGCCAAATGTAATATTGTGGTGGCCATATTTTGTGTTTTACATGTCTTTTAGACTGATAAATGACGACGAAAATAATGGATTTTTATCATAACAAATATGCAATTCTGCTTTATAATCAAATTCCGTTTTAATGTCCACATTCCGTGATTCTGTCCGCGTTTTCCGCACCGTGGAGCTACTGTCATTGAGCTACATTCATTACATTTAGTTCTGATTTTGTTGTTTGTTATGCCCATTAGTTTTTCAGCTGGGGATGAAGGTGAAGACACACATTCTATTTTTGTCATATTTTTATATTATTATGACAGCATACTGAAGATAGACTGAAAAGTAGCGGGAGAGAGAGATGGGGAAACAACCTCAGATCAGGCTCGAATCTGGGTCCCCACATGTATGTTTTAGTTCCTTAGCCCACTCAGCCACAGCGTCCCCAGACTCCTTCCTATGATAAGGATTTGAACTTGCAACCATCTGATCTCCAGACCACCTCCCTAACCATTGGGCCACGACTGCCCTTGCACTTTGCACAGTCTGCACACGTCATTATGTAGCTGGACTCCATGCCATCTATTTGGGCTTACTTAGGAAAGTAGCAGAGGACCTAATTAACCACGTCCTTAACAGCAAGAAATGAGTCATCATAAACAGTGTCTGTCCACGTTTTCAAAACAAGCTCATTTCATGGCGCGGCACACTCCTGCTGGGGCACTTACTTTTGATCTGAGGTTTCTTAGGAAAATTAGATTGTTCATGTAGAGACATTTTAATGTAATTTATTTTCAAAATAGCTTACAAAGGCCTTTCACTGCTCAATCCTCAGAACCAAAGATGACTCATGTCGTACTAAGAATCATATGCGGTGTTACCAACCGTGCAGAAAGTTGATACTCTGCACATAAACACTTAATTTTAGGGTTCACATGTGTATTATTGTCCTTTATTATTGATATAAGCATAACTAGGCCTTAGTTGGATTAGGGTTAGGGTTAGATTGGTTATGCTTAAAGGGTTTATGAAACGAAAACAAACGGTCATTCCCATTAAAGCCTTGTTTTTTCTGATAGCATCGAAGAGACTTTGAACCCAATCATCCTGGAGGAACTTGTGAAAATGGCAACTCAAAGTGTGAATTCTGTGAAATTTGGTTTGACTAATGAGCTGGGCTGTGACGTCATAGAGGAAAGTCCCTGGTTTGCTAGTATGGCGATCTGAGAAAACAACACACATTTGATGGACCCACATCTTATAAAGGAACCAAAATTCTGATGCAAACATCAGCGTGTCGAAAAACCACACATCCAACCTCATGAGAAAAAAAAAAACAGCAGCACAAATCTATTTCAGAGGCACTGATACATCTGCAGAAAGTGACATGTCTGACAGGCGAAGTGACGATTGTTGACATAGCCTGACAGTTCGTTTTGTTTATGGTTACGGACGGTTGCTAAGGGCGCTTTGCCATGACCCAAAGATGACGTGGCGTGTGTATTTGTTGACAAATGGGGGGCATTTTGATTCAGTTGCGCGATATAGTGTGATTGAAATGCATGCACATGCAAAAATATCATCAACTAGAGAAAAAGCGGAGGTATTAGGCTGTTGGAAAAACACCCTACATAGCCTGAGACCTCAACATATTTTTAGCGTTTATCATTGTTATTATTTTTTGTGCTCAAAGTCACAGGCGTCGCGTGTCCCTCAGCCTGACTCTGAGGACGAGGTGTGTCCAAACGTCAGCCACACGTGCACCACAATACTAAAAACAAACAATCAAACGCTTCAAAGTAGGCCTACGCTATATGCATCTCCGTTTATTCGCTAAGCAGTAGCCCAGTCTGTGAGTTGGCTGTCCTCGACCGAGAGCACCACGGAGGCTGAATCGCGGATATCCTCCCAAAACCAATTTATTGACCAGTTGAATGGCAATCAACAAAAAGTGCATATCCCGAGAGCATTCGCATCGGTTTGGCATGTAATGTGCATTACCCTTTCCTGAAAACAACATACAAAGCAGATGGACAAGGTAAAACGAGTAGCCTAAAGCAAAGCAGTGCACTCACCTGTCTTCGTGCCCGAGCAGTTAGGCTACAGGGGCAGTTTCAGTCTGCACGCCGGCGATGTCAATTGTTGGAACTGCTTGAGGCAATAGCATTCTCTTCAGTCCAACCATGCCCGCGATCTCCACATTTGTGGTGAAGCACGAGGGGTGGAAATGTGCCGATCACAACAGTGACCACGAGCTTGCTTCAAAACCATGCCGGTGCCTGTGTACGAATTGGATCCACAGAGCCCTTGTTTTAGCCTTCTCCTTGTCGGCCACAGTTCCATCATTCTTCACAGAAGGGAACATGTGCAAAGATATTCCTTCTGTCAACTAGCCATTTTTGCAGCTGGCACCGTTCGGCCCTCCAGCAACACACTGCTTGACACTGCGCTTTGTTTTGGTACTAGCCGCCATTGATCTGAACAAGGTGGAATGAGGTGAACTTTCCCCTTCTATGTCACACATATCATTTGCATAAAATTTGCATGTCACGAAAAAAAGTAAGCATAACACTTTCTGGGAACGTTTTAACATGACCTTTAGGACTAAATATCACCCAGACAATATCCCATTTTATTCACAAGGCTTAGAACTTTCAGAATCTGTCCTGGAAATGGTCAAATTCCTTTACTTTGTTTTCGTTTCATAAACCCTTTAAAGGTGCGTTGTGTAGGTTGCTAGCTAGAATAGGTATTGCAACTATGCTGATAATTGTGTGATGCCTATTGCCAAATTTGATCTTTCCATTACTAAATAATGTTTTTTTTTTTACTGGTATAAGGAAGAAAAGTGCAATTTTTCCATTCATAATGAATACTTAGAATTTGATGGTGGTGGTAAGTATTTGTGAAGAAGGTAACATTGTGTAAATGGCCAGCATGAATTCTTGAAAGAAACTGCTAAAATATAACACAGTGCACCTTTAACAAATGTCTTAAGTATAAGTAAAGTGTGACCAAAACTCAGTACTGAGTAAATATCACCAACCCAGTCTTGAACTTGTGACTTCACTTTATACACCTTCATGGTATCAGCTGTATGGAAAACAAATGTGTTACTTATTGAGCTTAAAATCCAGGTTATTCTCTTTGTTAGTATACTGTATCTTGTTAAGTTGTCAATACCTGTAACTGGCGTGACGAATGCCATGGGCGTTACGCCCCTTTTTGCGTGATAACATTAGGGGATAAGCCAAGACATGGTCTTGTTGGTGTTAGAAAAGAAGAAACGAGAGACAAAGACCTGTAGACAAGCGTTGTTCACGCTCAACATGCTGAAGACGTGTTGTGTTGTCGGCTGTTCAAGTAATATAGTCAAACAGCCATGGCTGAAACATGGACTGTGTTTATTTAGGCTAGCAGATGTTGCATGTAAGTTAATGAGACATTCGGTTTGACATTCGTTCACAAACAAAGTACTTGGATGGCTTGTTGGCTTTTTAACTTTATACATCTTATTGACTTCATACAACTGTGATAGCTGGTATGTTACCAACCATGTAGGAAATGTTTATATACTGCACGTTAAGCTCAATAATGAACTCGGTCCTCAACCTGCAACTTCACAGCAACTCCACATATGGAAAACAGTTGTATTACCTACTGAGCTAAAAGTAAGGCTAATACCCTTGTTACTGTATCTTGTTGAGTTGTTAGGAGTATTGATGTATTGATGTTATACATCGAACTATGTTAGCTGGCATTCTTACACACACACGCACACACGCACGCACGCTAGAGTGTGGCTCGGGCCGTTTTTTTCTGTCCGAGCCCGGCCCTCAGCCGACAGAAAAGTGATCGACCCCGACCCGAGCCCGAGACTATGTGGGCTCCTCCATACTCAAAATAGCACGTGATAAATAGCCAGGATAGGCAAAGACGTTAGGATGAGGCAATTTGCAGTAGCCTAAGTAGGCTACAGTAAAAGTGACAACAATTAAGAACCTATACGTGAAGGACATGACATGTCACAGCGGACAAAATAGGCCTAATAACAGGAAACCTCTCCGCTCCTACCTTAGAATACTCCACGTAGCGTGTGCGTCTTCTTAGTTATCCATAAGGCATGCTAAAACATGACCTACACTAGGCCTACAACAAAAGACCATGTGTTCACTGACAACTGATGATTTGGCACTTATTAAGAAAGCAAGTTGACTCGGCATCCCTGCTCGGCTGACTCGGAGTGAGCGTCCATGTTGCCACTGGTAACTGGCGCGTGCATACAGCCAATAATAATCACTCGCACGAGTAGCCTACCAACATTTTCATTTATGCATATTCAATTACTTCTTTTTTTTAATCACAAAACTGCCGTTTGCATGAACTGAAATGTTTCCTCTCGTTGCTTACAATTTTCACAATGTCTGTTTGCTTCAAGCCCGAGTCCGACCCGAGTCCGACAGATATTCTATTTTTTTGTCCGAGTCCGGCCCGGCCCGTCGGGTTCCAACCAGGCCCGTCGGGCTTCGGTCGGGTTGCCATGCTCTACCGCACGCACGTGCACACACACACACACACCATCTCATTGTGTCAAATGAAACGTTGTTATACATATGTAGGCCTACATTTCATGTGTGCTGTAAAGAGACTGTAAAGTTTTGTCACACCACATGAAAATGCCTTTGCGTCATTACGAAGAGAGAAGCAAGATGTGCATGCCTTGTGCACACCTCTATATCCCCAGACATTATGTGGTCACAAAATAGCCTTTCAGCAACACAGGAGTGGCTCCTCGTTTCTGCCAGCCTACTCAAGCACGTCTTTGTTTTGCAGAGTCTCCCATAAGGGAGTAGTGTCTCCTTTAATTTTTTGTGGAAAATCAAGGAATGCTTGCCCACCGAATTATAATGACTACCTACTGGTGTCATGGCAGCGCAGTGCTCTGTGGGTTCGATAGAGAGATGAGTCACTGATTCCCTAATGATGTTCACTTAAGCCCTATTCGGATGGGACTAGTTTAATGGGGGACTTGAGGTAAAGTAATGATGAGAAAGTTAGTCTCTCTCGTCCAAACACGCCATGTCAGTAAAGATACCGGAGTATGACAGTAAATTTCACAAGAGTTTTACCACCTGTGAAACGGAGAAATTACCCTAGGTAATACTAGTAATTCTATCCGAATGCAAGCCTCTATGTAAATATGTCTGTTAAGGTGTATGAAATGCACATTATATCTAATCCTTCTGGGCTTACAAACATTACAATCTTGAAGTAAACATCCAGTTTTGTTTTAGGGAGTTGTTCCAAACTGTTTTGTTGTCAAAATCATGAGGCAAAATCATTATTATAATGGATTCTGATGGGTTAGTAAACCAGCTGGCAATTATTAAAATTGTTCAACGAGACCAAATGCCTCCATGGATTTGTAGTAATATGCCTATGGTCAAAAAAGCAATAATATGTTGTGGAGATGGCACGCACGTGACAAGTCTGTCACAACGGTGCGTTAAGATTTACCCCTCCCACTTCTGTTTGTTTACTGAGATGCAACCAGATAGCAGAAGGTCAAAGATCAAAACAAAGTATTGTTTTGAGGGAAGTATGTATTAATTTAAAAATTGACCCATGCAACAAATTGTCAAAGCATGTTGTAATAGTTGGATAATTCTAAAAAAAATAACACAAAGAAGAAGATTTTAAAAGGAACTACATTGACTGCCAACATGAATGCACAAATGAAAGACCATAACAGTATGAGATGAGTATTTCAGCCACTGCCGTTGTCCACACACGCATGCACACGCACGCACGCACGCACGCACGCACGCACGCACACACACACACACACACACACACACACACACACACACACACACACACACACACACACACACACACACACAGAGCACTATCCATCCATCATGTTAATGACCAAAACCCAGAGAGAGTGATAAGCGCTCACACTTGGCTCTTTCCCACAGGCTAATCGCATTCACAGCATCATCACCACATCGAGCAGGCAATTAGAAATCCTCTAATGATTTCCAATTAGCATATGGGACATGCAAAGGATAACGCAGGACACGGCTTGGGTGTTGAGTCAAGAAAAGAGAAGAAATGAAGGCAATATACAGTACTGTACAGTATGTGTATCCCAATACCTCGTTAATTTCCATCTGCTAATATTTATTTCTTTTCCATATTCATTTGCTAAGCATCTTTGCCATCAAAATGCCATTAGACTTAAATAAAAGGAAGGAATTAGAATTGAATGTTGCTATGTTTCATTAGTCTAGTGAAACAGAGGGAATCACAGTGAGTGTTGAGCCTAGCATGTAAGCCCATACCATATTTTGCTCCAGACAATTCAGTGAACTAGCTGATACCAATGTTCCTCAGCTGTTTGCTGATTGGCAGAAAAGTGAATAATCGAGCTAGGTGGGTTTGGCCAGACTTCTGTACGAGCCAAAATCTTTGGGTGGGAATAAGTAGGATGGCGTCGTCGGGCTACAAGCAACCCATACGCCCATTTGATTGGTTATCAGACCATCTAATTTGCATGATATTTTGTCGGCACTAGAAAGCCCAGCCTCCAATCCCTAGATTTCTAGGCTAACAAGAAAGGGCAAACTCACCATTGCGAGAGAATGTTTTGAATGCGCTGGCCTTCAACTGTGATGTGTAGCAGCGCATGTGCATCATGATTCCAATAATGTGTGTTTCCTTTTAGTTTATTTTCATTTCGTTTGTCGTTATCATTGGAACATTTCAGAACAATTATGGTAAAAATGAGGTGAAAATGAATGAAATTCAAATTTCAGTATGATCACTGAAAGTAGGGGAGCAGCGCTCAGGAGCGTGCCGCCCCAATTTAAACCCTGAGTGACAGTAAATAACATTTGTACAAATTGAAGTAGACATTTTTACAACAAGGTCAAGCTGTGTGGCAGTGCCTGTACGCACACACGGATAGATGCACACACACACACACACACACACACACACACACACACACACACACACACACACACACACACACACACACACACACACACACACACACTGGGTCAATCATCCATCATGTTAATGAGAGAGAGAGAGAGAGAGAGAGAGAGAGAGAGAGAGAGAGAGACACCTGACTCGAACAAGCCAATGGAATCCATTAGGCTGATTCAACTGAAATCGTTTAATGAGTTGAAAAGTAAACTAAGAAGAACTCCACATCTGATGGCAAATGACAGATTCGTATGTGTGAGTCAAATTCTCTCTGAAATGAATAAAGAACCAAACACCAGCATTTCAGGTGTTGCTAATGACATTGCCGGCTACGTTTGAACAAGGAACTAGCCATTTTAAAATGTAGCTTTTTTAGATATTACATTTTTAATATTTCAATTTATCATAATTCATATTCTGAGAGTTGTTGTATTCCAAGCTGATTGTGTAATATGTAGAGCCAGAAAAGAGCTTTCAAACAACACCACAGGCATCTTTTTGTGACTAACACTGACTGATATATTCAAGGCTGCATGTATAGTGTCCTACCCTCACATGTGAACCTTTCCTAGTCTGTTTCTCCCTTAGCATTAGTTTCAGATTCAAACCAATGCAGTTCTGGGATGCTACCTTGCTACTAAAAAGGCACACCAAGTATGATTGAAATCCGGGTCGGTCGAGTCCCAAAGTGTCTGATTTCACGTGAAATGACAGATTCGTACAGGATAAATATTACCTGTGGACTACTGGTAATTCAGAAGAATTGTGCAGAATATTTGAGTTCTTAGTCCCATGAGAATGCACCATGTCCATCATTTGTGAAGCAATAATTCTGCCTCAAGTTACCTTCGGCGAAACACTGATGTCCAGTGATAATTAAAGTCGTGTGTGAATGCGCACGTGTATGTTATGTCTGTGATTGCAATTGCGCATCTTTTCCTGGAGTTGATAATGGAGGATACAGGTGAAAGTATGACTAACAACATTTCAGGGGCTAGTGGTAGTAGCTCTATCCCGTGTACATTGAACCAGATGAACAAGAATAACTCAATGAGATGAAATAGGACGTTGTTAGGTTACGAAAAATCTGGTCGTGATGTCTGCAAATTGAGTAAATTACAGACTTTTGCTTATCTTGTCTGAATGTGCCACACAACTTACACAGATGTGCGGGGGGGATAATTACGAATGGTGGTCCACAGGTAATATTTATCCCGTTTGAATTGGGATAAAGTATCTGTTGAGTAGCTTACTTGTATTAATAAATGGTGACAATAAATTAAAATGTGCCCCCTGGCCCCATTAAGCAGTATTTTGTGTTAAGCTTCAGTTCTGACAAAGTGCAGGGCATGACTCTGCCAACACTTGAGTCCATTGTTTTCAATACATCGGCGCACAGCGGCGGCAAAGTCTGCCAATGTTGCTTGTTGATTATGATCCAAGTCTAATTTAATATGAGTTGCTCTATTACAATCCATCATTGAATCAATGCTTGTTTGCTACGTTAAGTGCAACCCTGGGGTGTGGAGTCAACCAAAATTGTGTGCGTCGAAAGTGCTCTGCAATGCTATGGCAACCACTTTGCTTGGCCTTCACATGTAGGGCACAGATATAAGTTCTTGGCCTATACAGGCATGCATTATCTGTGCTTGGTGTGATTGTGACAGCACTTCATGTATGCCCCATACTCCTACAGTCAGGACATAACTGTCATTGTTTACGATGCTTACTTACTTGTTGATTGGTGGTTGATGAGTGTGTGTGTGTGTGTGTGTGTGTGTGTGTGTGTGTGTGTGTGTGTGTGTGTGTGTGTGTGTGTGTGTGTGTGTGTGTGTGTGTGTGTGTGCGTTTCACTCTTCACTAACAGCCCTGTCTCTCTGCAGTGCTGGGGATTGTTCCAGACCTGTGCCTCTGCAGAGACCTGGAGCTGGACTGTGACAGGGCCAACTTTAAAGACGTGCCTGTTGTTTCTGTCAACGTCACCATGATGTGAGTTTCCTCTCCTCATGACACCATTTCCTCTTTGGCCTTGATGTCCCCAATACCTGTTATACTCTCTTACACTTCCTGTTTCTTCCACCATCGTTCATCCTCTTCAGCTTTGAGGTTGAGTTTCAAATGTTTCATCTTGTTTTCTGTGTGAACTCTGTTTGCCTGTCTGTTAGTCTTTTTGTCTGTCTCTTTCTCCTGTTCCCATTCCTGTTTTCTGCTCTATCACTGCGGCTGTCTATCTGTCTCTCAGTCATCATTTCTGTAAAGAAGGGTAAATAATTGAAAATCTCTATTGTGATCACAAAGATTTTGAAGTACTCTGTATCTTCTCTCCTATAAAGCAATCTCTATGTGTCTCCATCTGCTTTTGTGCCTGCATGCTTCTCTCTCTCTCTCTCTCTCTCTCTCTCTCTCTCTCTCTCTCTCTCTCTCTCTCTCTCTCTCTCTCTCTCTCTCTCTCTCTGTGTGTCTCTGTCTCTCTGTCTCTCTCTCTCTCTCTCTCTCTCTCTCTCTCTCTCTCACACACAGACACACACACACACACACACACACACACACACACACACACACACACACACACACACACACACACACACACACACAAACACACAAGGTATGTACGTGTATATATACTGTGTATATTATATATATTATAGTATATATAGCCACGGATATTATATATATAGTGACAGTGAGGAGATACAGGAAAGATTCACTTTTATACATATGTCAATAAAGTCAAGTCAAGTCAAGTCAAGTTTATTGTCAATTTCTTTACATGCACTGGTCATACAAAGAATTTGAAATTGCGTTTCTTGCTCTCCCATGCAGACATAGACTAATCTAGGTAAGGACATAGACAGTATAGACATAGACAGTACTCATACATGGACATAAGACAGTATGGACGTAGACATTGCTCATACAGACATTTAAAGTGCAAGACTGGAAAACAGAAGACTTGTAGAGAACATACATTAAGAGGAGGTATTTTGTTGTGCTTTTTCTAAAAGTCCTTTATAGCGTTCTGACATAGTAATAGTAGCATTTGAAGAAAATAAATAATTAAAAAAGGTTTATTAAATACACCAGCAGCAGTATGTGTGTGTGTGTGTGTTTGTATGTGTTTTGTGTGTGTGTGTGTGTGTGTGTGTGTGTGTGTGTGTGTGTGTGTTTTGTGTGTGTGTGTGTGTGTGTGTGTGTGTGTGTGTGTGTGTGTGTTTAGTGCAGGTAGAAAGTGCGGTGTGCGTCTGTGTGTGTGTCTGTGTACCTGTGTATGTGTGTGTGTGTGTGTGTGTGTGTGAGTATGAGTTGTGTGTCAGTGTGTGTATGTTTGGGTTTAGTGCAGAAAGTGCGGTGTGCTTGTGTGTATGTGTGTGTGTGTGTGTGTGTGTGTGTGTGTGTGTGTGTGTGTGTGTGTGTGTGTATGTATGTGTGTGTGTGTGTGTGTGTGCATGTGTATGTTTTGAGTTAGTGCAGGTTGAAAGTTCAGTCACAGATGTAGTAGTGCAGGTGGAATGTTCAGTCGCAGATATGGTGGTGGGGATGAGGGGGGGAGCGTTGTCAGTGGCCTGGCTGGCTAGAGGCTGACAGTGAAGGGAGAGTGGGTTGAGTGTTCAGTATCTTGATTGCTTGATGCATCGTGCTGCTTGCAAGCCTGGTGGTACGGGAACGGAGGCGCCTGTACCTCTTTCCAGAGGGCAGGAGGCTGAACAGTTTGTGTGCAGGGTGGCTTGTGTCTTTGATGATCATCAGTGCTTTCCGGGTGAGGCGTGCGGTGTAAATGTCCTGCAGGGAGGGGAGTGGTACTCCAATGATCTTCTTCGCTGTGTTCACAACACGCTGGAGTGTCTTCCTGTTTTTCTCCGTGCAGCTTCCTCCCCACACTGTGATGCAGCTGGACACGACGCTCTCTATGGTTCCTCTGTAGAATGTTGTCATGAAAAGTGTTTATAAAAAATGTTTATAAAAAAGTGTTTATATAAAGTGTTTATACATATACATGCAGTTAAGCACATAACCCCAAATACTGACACAGTGTTTATGCAATCACCCACACACATACAGGAACACAAATGGAAACTCATTCTCACATTTACACGCTCTTGAGTTAAGTGTATACACATAGGGCAACATGCATGTTATCTCCATTTCCCACAAACACTCACACACATTCAGTGGATACACTGTAACAAAGGGAAGAAGGAGTGTTGAATTGACCCACCTGCTTCAATCCCGGAACTAAATCTACTCTGACTGCTTCATCAAAGAGCCAGGCCAGGCTTGTTGTCATGGCAGTCAAAGCACACCCAATACCCTTGTGATGGTCACTCTATCACACCCACACATACACATGTACGCACGCACGCACATGCACACACACACACACACACACACACACACACACAGTACTTTCTATTCCACAATATTACTGGTGCTCCTTTTTTCTATGTTATCAATGGGAGTCACTCCATCACGGCACACACACACACACACACACACACACACACACACACACACACACACACACACACACACACACTGCTTATCGTTGTTTGTTATGTTTGTCAATATATCTTCTGGATCCCTTTGTAGGTCATTGCAGCGGAACCGTCTCCGGAAATTGAATGCGGACATGTTCTTCAAATACCGGAGCCTGCAGAAGCTGTAAGACCCAATGCAAGCACACAGAGACGCACACGCACGCGCGCACACACACACACACACACACACACACACACACACACACACACACACACACACACACACACACACACACACACACACACACACACACACACAAATGCACACACATGCGCATTAGGGCTGCACGATATATCGAAAATGCATTGATATCGCGATATCACGGTTTGCAATACACGTATCGCTAAATTTGGTTATATCGTGATACCTACTTTTTAATTTTTAATAACAGGCAATGTGGTGAAAAGGTTAAAAAAGGTATCAAGTTCATTTTCAGTTGATGCTGTATATTAGCCATGTTTTTTCCGAATTAAAAAAATGTTGGAAATAAAACATTGCTCTCAGTTGTTTCATACATGATAAAGTGTCTAATGGCAAATAGAGAGGGGAAATGCATATTAAATATCGTGAGTAATATTGATATTTATTGTGTGTGTGCGTGTGCGAGCGCACGTACATGTGTACGTGCGTGCGTGTGTGTGTATATCTGTATATCATCAGTGGGCTGTGATGTTGTGATCCACAAGTAAGAGGTTATGAAGTGTGTCATTAGAAACCTTCCTGCTTCCAGCTTCCAGCTCATACATAGTTCCTCAGTGCACAACACTGATCTTACAGTGTGTCACCGAAGTGGGTACATCTCTCACATTTCTGCAGATTTGTAAGGTTATCTTGTCACAGGACAACATTAAAGACATATCCCCTCGACACAAGTCGACACACTAGTCTCTGCTGAAAATGACCGACCTAGTTTTTATCCCAGTCCAGCTCAGTTAAAATTTCATAGCATGGTAGTGGGACTGACCTGGTTCGAGGCTGCATGAATGCTGTCAACATTGGAAAGCTGAATTTCACCAAAAGAAACTCATTGCATCTCAACATAAATGTTGTCAACACCATCACTTTTGCATAAAAATTAGATTATAGCATCAATATATACTATATATACTTTTTGGGAAGACGTATGAAGTACTTGAAAAAACAGAGTAAGAACAAAATGGTCAATATGAATAATCTATGCATACATAGAAGAGTATAGGTTTTTGTCACCTCCGTCAGATGTCACCACCGTCAGGCTTTGTGTCTGATGATGGTGACAAAAGCCTCAAAATGATCCTCAGTGGAGACTGGAGTATAATTTTGGAACACTATGAATACTAATATGTCTCATAATGTTTCATTAACCCGTATGATTCAGTCAAATGTGGAACAAGCTACCTCCAGCACCATCATATTGGAGTCACCAAAGTCACCAACATCAGGGGGAGTTTTACATGTGTCTGACATGTTTCAAATGAATACGCTTACAAGATACGTATGTCTACAATGCTGTTGAATTATTAAAATCATTCTTAATTTTGATACAAACATTTTTTTCCTTTTAATTGTGTCTTGACGGTGTTGCCTAAAACAAGTAAGAGCCTATTTTATGAAAACAGTAAAATATGGGGAGGTTGTGCTGATACATTGCTGTACAGCCAAGACCTTCATCTGTGATAATATTTGTTGTCTTTCCAGTTTTAAACCTATTTTAGCCACATTCTCAAGAATCAGTGATGTAATACAGTGTCATATCCCTTGAAGCAAAGTCCATTAAACTTCCAAGGTGATTCGAGCTGGTGCCGTCAAAAAACATCGTACAAAGTCGGTGGATCCTACCATAGGGTGTGAAAACATTTGGCGAAATGATGTGTGGTACAGTATGTTGTGTGATGTAACACGTTTTCATGGGACTAAGTTGCACCTCACAGAGAACCAGATGGCAGTTGAGGATAGTGGGGAAAGTTAATTTCCTGTGCAGACAGACATGTTGTATTGCAGCGATGCACATTGAAGTATCTGGCTGCCTCCACTTTAAAGCGGCATGGAAAGGCAACCAGATTGAGGACAGAGGGTGTATATTAATAAGCTAGTCTCATACTCACACTCTTGTGTGTGTGTGTGTGTGTGTGTGTGTGTGTGTGTGGGCGCGGGCGTGCATGCATGTGTTATTAATACTTGTGACTCATACATAGCTGCACAGCTCACCAGCTCAGATTGATGAGAAAGTAATAGGCTCTCATTAGGAAGGTAGATTGCATGTATATATTTGTATTTACACACACAGTCACTCACTCATATTCTTTCGCTCCCTTACAAACACACGCACGCTCTCCCTCACACACTCTCTCTCTCTCTCTCTCTCTCTCTCTCTCTCTCTCTCTCTCTCTCTCTCTCTCTCTCTCTCTCTCGCACACACACACACACACACACACACACACACACACACACACACACACACACACAAGGTATGTACGTGTATATATACTGTGTATAGTATATATATATATATACAGTGCCCTCCATTATTATTGGCACCCCTGGTTGAGATGTGTTTTTTAGCTTCCAATTATTATTATTTTTTTCTAAATAATATGGGACCTTAATGGAAAAAAAGAGAAAAATCCAACCTTCAATACAAGTGCATTTATTCAGTGGGGAAAAAATCCCACATAAAGAAATAATTATTTGACATCAAATAATGTGTGTCACAATTATTAGCACCCCTGTTGTTAATATTTTGTACAACCCCCTTTTGCCAACAAAACAGCATCTAATCTTCTCCTATAATGTTTCACAAGATGGGAAAAGACAGAAAGAGGGATCTTCAGCCATTCCTCTTTGCAGAATCTCTCTAAATCATCCAGAGACCTGGGTCCTCTCCTCTGTACTCTCCTCTTCAGCTCGCCCCACAGGTTCTCAATGGGGTTGAGGTCTGGGGACTGAGATGGCCATGGGAGGAGCTTGATTTTGTGTCTGGAGAACCATTTCTGTGTAGATTTGGCCATATGTTTAGGGTCATTGTCTTGCTGAAAGACACAGTGACGGCCCATCTTCAGCTTTCGGGCAGAGGGCAACAGATTTTGATTTTAAATGTCCTGGTATTTCAAAGCATTCATGATGCCATGCACCCTAACAAGGTTCCCAGGGCCTTTGGAAGCGAAACAGCCCCACAGCATCACTGACCCACCCCCATACTTCACAGTGGGTATGAGGTGCTTTTCAGCATGCGCATCTTTCGTGGCACGCCAGACCCACTTAGAGTGTTTGTTGCCAAAAAGCTCAATCTTGGTCTCATCTGACCAAAGCACACGGTCCCAGTTGAAGCCCCAATACCGCTTGGCGAACTCCAGACGTTTGCGTTTATGATTGTGGGTGAGGAAAGGTTTTCTCCGTGCATGCCTCCCAAACAGCTTGTTGGCGTGTAGACAGCGCCTGATGGTTGATTTGGAGACTTTGTGACCCCAGGATGCTACCATTTGTTGTAATTCTGTAACAGTGAGCCTTGGAGATCTTTTGATTTCTCTTACCATCCTCCTCACTGTGCGTGGTGGCAAAATAAACTTGGGTCCTCGTCCAGGCTTGTTTACCACTGTTCCAGTTGTTTTGAACTTCTTAATTATTCCTCTCACAGTGGATATGGGCAGCTGCAGTTGAGTGGCAATCTTCTTGTAGCCTCTGCCTGACCTGTGAAGGTCGGCGCACATCTGCCTCACTTGTATGCTGTGTTCCTTTGTCTTTCCCATGTTTAAGAGTGGATAAGAGAAATGGCCTCTGTGTCACATCATATTTATACCCCAGGGAAACAGGAAGTGATGAATTACTAATTAAATGTTCCTACATACTCTGGTAAACGTTGTAAACTACTGTAGAAATGACAGAAATGCTTCAATTATATTTATTTCCTGGGAATTGTTAAGGGTGCCAATAATTGTGGAACAGGTGATTTAATGAAAAATAATTATTTTTTAGTCAGGGATTTTTTTTTTTTTCCTACAATTCATTTGAGTTGAAGGCTACATTTTCCTAACATTTTCAGTGTGACAGTATTCTTCTGCAATAAACACTGAATTTATTTTAAGGCTTTTAACACATCTCAACCAGGGGTGCCAATAATTATGGAGGGCCCTGTATATATTGTATATATGGGCAGGCTAAAGTGTAGTTGGCCTCCTTCTCGTTCTCTGTCTCCTTCACTATATATCCCTTTTCTGCCTTTATGCTCACTATTCACCTCACTATCTTTCTTGTCTGACCTAGCCCTCTCCTCCTCTGCCCCCGCTCTCTGCTCTCTATATTATATTATTATTATTATAGGCCTATTGGTATGATGAATAGCTCAGAAAGTTTTGGCCATTGAGGGGCCTCCTCAATTAACATGAAACAATCCAGCATTCACAGCTCAGAGAAATAAGCTAAATACTAAATGCTCTATTAATAGTTAGGAGGAAATAGCTAACTGTAGCAAGCCAAAACGGCAGTTTCCTCTCACAATCGACTTAAAATGATTACAAATTTTACACATCAACACCATAAGCATGAAAACACACCATATCACGATGGCAGATAGAAAATGTAACACTGTACCTCGCGGGTAACTCAATTGAATTAATTTGCAGTAGAAAATTACTTCCACGATTGAAATGACACAATGTTTACACATAAATCCTGCCTAATAGTACATCTTAACGCATCAAAACACCAAATAAGGAAGAATACTAAAGTTTCTGGACGCACACAAGAAAGACACAAGATAACTAAACAAGATGTGAATATCTAAACACCATGTGAGTAAATTTGAGGATAATTTTCCCAGACCTCTCGCAGCCCACCTGCAATGCCGCCGCGGCCCATAGTTTGAGAATCACTGCTCTATCTGTTCACTCTCCTCCTTGTCCTCCATCTGCTCTCGATATCTCATCTCCTTTTTTCTCCTCCCTCCTTCTCTCTGTTGACTATTGGCAGCGCAGTCCCACTGGTGCATGTTAATACTGTGTGCAGATGGGTGCAGTTGACCTGTCTGGCTCTATAATGTATTTCAAGAGGTGTTTGCCTTGATCAGATGATGTTGTGCTGGTTGTCCTGTCGTATCGGCTGTTTACTCTTTTTATGTTTTTCTGCTCTTATATATTGTTTTGGTTTTACTTTACATACCTGACTTAATTATTTGAGAAACAATTTATCTTTTATGGTTTAACATATTGTTCTTTGCTTTGATTTGTAAAAGGCCTTCCTTGTACAAAACAGTCCACATAATTGCCTGGCCTTCAGGTGTGTGTGTGCGCGTGCGGGTGCGTGTGCGTGTGTGTGTGTTTAGTACGAAGGGACATAGGGACTAGCATTTGTGTGTAAAGCAATCTGTACAAATAAGCTTGCCATGGGCCTCTTCTGTTCTTTTGACACTTTAGATAAAAGCTGAATGTAATGTGTTCTGACTCTTTGGGTGGTTGTACATAGGGACTTTCCTTTGTGTGTGTAGACAACTAAATTAACCTGCCTTGACTTGTTTACGATCTCGCCTCATCTAACAAATGTCATATTGGTTGTCTGTTCTCTTTGTGCCATATATGCTGTCTTGGGTGTGTGTGTGTGTGTGTGTGTGTGTGTGTGTGTGTGTGTGTGTGTGTGTGTGTGTGTGTGTGTGTGTGTGTGTGTGTGTGTGTGTGTGTGTGTGTGTGTGTGCCATCTCTGCCATCATAGGCAGTTTGGCCATTTGGAGACGGAGATGCCATATTTATCCATAAATATTGGACTGAATAACAACATGATCATACCTATGCAACTCTGTGATTTCTGATTTCCATCAGTATTTGGGTCTGTATAACTTTTAATGTGCTGCGATCCAAATAAAAGTACAAAACTGTGTGTGTGTGTCTGTGTGTCTGTGTGTGTCTGTGTGTGTGTGTGTGTGTTTCCACAGGTATCTCCAACACAACCTGATCCGAAATGTGAACCCCAATGCCTTCCGAGGCCTCTACAATCTCACCCGACTGTGAGTACACCATTGGCAACATCACCACCTCATCATCCGTCACCATCTGCCTGTTGGGGCAGCTGTGGCCTAATGGTTAATGACATGGGCTTTAGATCAGAGGGTGGTAGGTTCGAATCCCACCCTTCCACTCCCTATCTCACTCCATGGCTGAGGTGCCCTTGAGCATCCTTGACCAATCCCCACACTGTCCCAGGGACTGTACCCAATGCCCTGTACTTAAAATATCTCATAGTACTGTAGTACTATAGTACTATAGTAGTTCACTTTCAATGTCTATTACAGCGTGCCACAGGACGTACAGCGTACATTAAGGGGCTACAGGAGTGCTGTAATGCATTGCAAGTGACAACTGAGTACAGGTGGGTGGGGAGAGAGTCAGGTGGCTTGAGCATTTTGTTGAGCATGGAGAACAGGATTTTGGAGTTGCTTTCGTTGGAGAAGATTTAGGTGGAGTAGTAGTCAGATTTAGTTTTAGTGATGGAGTCATTGTAGTGTGTTATGTGGGCTTAGTGAATTTCTCTGTGAACAGTGAGACCGGTTTGTTTGTACAGACGCTTACGTTGACGACCTTTTGGATGTCATGGTCTGGAGTCGAGGGGTGTACCAGGGGGCAGTTTGTGAAAAGGTGACAGGTAAAGGTAACAAGAGCACAATAGCAAGGATGTTGTGAAGGCCATTGTTATCTCTGCCAAGGAGGTTGTGTTTTCGCTTGTGTTGATTTGTCTGTCTGTCAGCAGGATAACTCAAAAAGTTATGAACGGATTTGGATGAAACTTTTGGTGGAAATAACCAAAGAAACATAGCCTGGTTCACACCAGACGGTGTGTGTGTAGCTTTGGCGCCCCCTGGCGGAGCAGAGCTACAGTGGTGCTCATATGTTTACATACCCCAGCAGAATATACACTTTCTCTGCGATTTCTCCCAAAATATGAAGGATTACACAAAACCTTTTTTTTCACTCATTGCTAGTGACTGGCTTAAGACATTTATTAACAATCTTCTGTGTTTACTCTTTCAAAAGCATGATCACAACCCAAATGACCCTGTTCAAAAGTTTACATACCCTAGTGTCTGGTGCTGAATATGGCCCTGTTTAACATCAAGGACCGCTCTAAATTGTTTGTGGTAGTTGTGGATAAGGCTCTTAATGTTCCCAGATGACAAAACAGCACATTCTTCCTGGCAGAATGGTTGTTTGCTATACTATTTTTGGGTGTCTTGCTGGAACCTCACATTTGAGGTTTCCCCTGAGGGGCTCAATGATGTTGAGATCAGGAGAGTGAGATGGTCGCTCAAAAACCTTCATTTTATTCTTTCTGAAGCTAATGACGGGTTGATTTGGCTTTCTGTGTCGAAATATTGTCATGTTGGCACTGTTGGGAATTCAATTCAGAAATGCAATATGAGGGTGTTTGGTTGGAATCAAACCATTGGGCAAGGGAATCATTGCATTACAATGATCATTGCAAGGGAAATTGTTCAGGAGGCATAGGACAACCAAAAATAACTTCAGGTGAAATGTAGGACAACATGAAAAAAATGTTTTAAACTGTACAGCAAAGAGGCACTTGAGGAAAGATGGGCTGTTGGGGGTTGCCAGGAGAAAGCCATTACTACAAAAATGCAAACATGTTATTTTGCATATGATACACCAAATAGCATAGTGAGAAGCAACAGAATGCCTGTGTCAAAGTCATTTGTAAAAATAAGATCAATATGGAACTTTTTTCAGCCACTATTAACAGTACCATTTGGAGAACAGATAACGGAGCCTATGATGAAAGTTACACCATCCCTTCTGTGAAACATGGTCATGGAACACTGATGTCATGGGGACATTTGAGTTACAAATGCACTATACTTTTGGTCCATACTCGCAGAATGATGAATACATTGCCCTGTGAAAAATACTGGAGGAAACTTGACACACATCAGCCTTGAAACTGCGCATGGTCCATTGTTTGGACATGCCAACATGACAATATTTCAACACAGAAAGCCAAATCAACCCGTCATTAGCTTCAGAAAGAATGAAAATGAAGTTTTTGAGCGACCGTCTCACTCTCCCGATCTCAACATCATTGAGCCACTCAGGGGAAACCTGAGAGTAAACACAGATGATTGCTAATAAATATCTTAAGCCAGTCACTAGCAATGAGTGAAAAAAAAGGTTTCGTGTAATCCATGTAATTCATATTTTGTGAGAAATTGCCAAGAAAGCGTATATTCTGCTGGGGTATGTAAACATATGAGCACCACTGTACACACACTACCTTCTGGTACACAGCCATAGAGCACGCTCCGTCTCCAACCAGAAAATAGACGGAGCATTTATTTCTTCAATATAAACAGTAACTCACATTGAGGAGTCACAAGACAGATTAGAGACTATATTGACTCTTTAAAGATTAACAGGAAGGTTTTTGAAGGAATTTGTTGGTGAGGAGGCCGTGCAGAAGCAATAAATTCTCTGTCTATTTTCTGGTTGGAGACGGAGCGTGCTCTATGGCTGTGTACCAGACAGTAGTGTGTGAAGCTCTGCTCCGCCAGGGGGCGCCGAAGCTACACATACACCGTCTGGTGTGAACCAGGTTAAAAGAAACAAGTGATTACATTAAATTGATTACATTTAAAATCTCATTTTTGAAGATACTTCACCATTGCGGGATAGGGTGAATTTGGACATTCAAGTTTCTATCTCCACAAAAAGAAGACAGAAAGACTTAAAAAATAGGGTGTAACACTGTCAAATGTTGTATCAAACAGCTTCCTTGATGGGGGTCTGCATTTCCAGTTAGAAAAAGTGACTAGTTCATCTGGGGAGGGGAGATGATCAGGAACCAGAATATTTTCAATAGAGGCAGAAAGTGAATCGATGTAAATGTAGAAGAAAAGAAGGCGAGGGGTGTTGTTGATGGAGAGCTAGAAGGTGACACTAAAGGAGGCTATGTGGATATGTGGAGATCATCAGCTGAGCAGTTTGAGGTGGAGACCAGAGCAACAGATTAAGTTGTGTGTATGTCCTTTAGTATGGTTTGGGAAATCAATAAATTCCTGTAAACCAAAACTATCTACAAAACCACACAGGATGCTGAATGGGGAAAAGCCCTCCAAAAGTTGCTCTGTCCCGGTTGACATTGGGTAAACGTTGTTGTCTTCCTCGTGGAGGAGAGGGGACA